>NC_080185.1:77519290-77730409 GCF_950295315.1 Erinaceus europaeus | reverse complement strand
TTTCCAGTACAGTTCATGGAATAGCAGCAAGTGATTGCCATGATAGTGTTCGCTGTCTACTATAATCCCAATTTCTTTCTCTTTTATGTCACCAGGATTGTTGCTGGAGTTTGCTGTCTTCCTGACTCCACTGCTCTCAGTGACCTTTATTTTTCTTTCTGAGAGATGGCAAGGGAGAGGGAGAGCTGTAGGGTGCTATAGTTTGTGAAGCTTAACTCCTGCAGTAGCTGTCATATGGGGACTAGGGTTTAAAACCTAGATCCTTATGCATCATATACTAGGTGAGCCACCATCTGGCCTCCTCTTAATTTATATCTTATATTTTGTTGTGTCCTATTCCAGACTTGCAAGTACAAGTTTTCAGAGTTGTGGTACCCCTAGGTTTGCTATCTCACCCTTTGTTACCCAAAGAAGGTTCCCTTCCCCTAAGATCTCTTTGTAAGTCTGTTGTTCCATATTGTGGTCTTGCTGCTTTGCAGTATGCATTTTTCTGTCTTCTTTCTATGATGGTTTCTCTACTTCTCTTGCCATTGAGGTTCTTCTTGTCCACAATGAAGGCATGTTTTCATGCACATTATCAAGGATTCAGCTGAGAAACCAACATTAATCATAAGCAGATAGGGTTTCTTACAAGTCTCTCCATAACTTTCTTCCTTTTCTGGTTTTATTTTTTTGCCAGTTCTGACTTATGGTGGTGTGGTAGAGGACTGACACTGGAACCTGGAAGCCTCAGGCATGTGACTTGGTTTGCATAACCATTATGCTCTCTCCCCCTCCCCCCTAATTTCTTTTTGTGAATGAATAATATGCCATTATATAATGTATACTATTGGATATATCATGGTAAATATTCTGTACTTTATCCATTTATTAGTTGATGAACACTTTAGTTATTTCCACTTTGGTCTGTAATGAATAGTGGTTTTTAAACATCCATACACACACGTTTAATAGAAATATGTTTACATTACTCAGGTATATAACCGGGAGTAGAACTGTGAGATCAAATATCAGCTCTATATCCCACATGTAAAAAAACATAAATAATTCTATTGAGGAAATGTTGATTTACAAGACTGATTTGTCACAAGACTAGTTTCACATCTCCCCCAGCTATGTCTCAGCATACCTCACCCACCATAAATCGTTATCCCCACCCACAATAGAGCATTGGTTCCCTAGCATCCTTTTGACTTTCTTCTACTTCTTTTTTTTTTAAAAAGTTCCTCTTGAGAAATTATCAGACTGAAATTTGCAACTCCATTTTAAAATGTCATCAGAAGTGCGTGAATTCTAATTTCTTCATATCCTTGCCAACAGTTCACATTATATTTTTCACTAAAATCATCTAGTGGGTGTAAAGTGGGCTCTCATTGAAATTTTGATTTCTTTTTCTCTGATGACTAATGATGTTGAGCATCTTTTCATATGAAATTCATACATCATTTTTGGAGATATCTATTTAGATCATTCAAACATCTTTCAAGTGGATTGTTTGTCTTTTTATCAGTGAATGTTTTCTGGACTTAAGTCCAGAAATGATCTCGGATATGTTCTGTATTTAAGTCTCTTATAAAGTTAAAGATGTAAGATTTCCAGGGGATATAGCCTATTGGTAATGCAGAAAAACCTTCATGCCTATAGCACGAAAGGTTCTATGTTCAAACCTCAGCACTACTAAAAGCCAGAGTTGAGCAGAGCTTTGATAAAACAAACACAACATAGCACAACAACAACAAAACACACACACACACATATATATACATATATATACATATATATATATATATATATATATATATATGATTTCCAAATATTTTCTTGTGAGTAGTCTTTACGTTCCTCTTGGTATGATCCACAGTATATGCGTTTTTTTTTTAATTTCTTTATTGGTGAATTAATGTTTGACATTCGACAGTAAATACAATAGTTTGTACATGCATAACATTTCTCAGTTTTCCATATCACAATACAACTCCAACTAGGTTCTCTGTCATCCTTCTTGGACCTGTATTCTGCCCCCACCCACCCCAGAGTCTTTTACTTTGGTGCAATATGCCAATTCCAATTCAGGTTCTACTTGTGTTATCTCTTCTGATCTTGTTTTTCAACTTCTGCCTGAGAGAGAGATCATCCAATATTCATCCTTCTGTTTCTGACTTATTTCACTTAACATGAATTTTCAAGGTCCATCCAAGATTGGCTAAAAACGGTGAAGTCACCACTTTTTATAGCTGAGTAGTATTCCATTGTGTATATATACCACAATTTGCTCAGCCATTCATCTGTTGTTGGACACCTGGGTTGCTTTCAGGTTTTGGCTATTACAAATTGTGCTGCTAAGAAAACGTGTACACAGATATTTTTGGATGGGTGTGCAGGGTTTCTTATGATCTGTCCCCAGGAGAGGAATTACAGGATCAGAGGGTAGGTCCATTTCTAGCCTTCTGAGAGTTCTACAGACTACTCTCCACAGAGGTTGTTCTCCAATTGACATTCCCACCAGCAGTGCTGGAAGGTTCCTTTGAGCACACAATCTCTCCAGCATTTGCTGCTTTTACCTTTTCTGATGTATGACATTCTCACAGGAGTGAAGTGGTATCTCACTGTTGTCTTTATTTGCAATTCTCTGTCAATCAAAGACTTTGAGCATTTTTTCATTTGTTTCTTGGCCTTTTGGATCTCTTCTGTGGTGAGCATTCGTCCATGTTCTCCCCCAATTTTTGGATGGGGTTATTTGTTTTCTTTTGGTTGAGTTGGGCAAGCTCTTTATATATTCTGGTTATTAGCCTCTTGTTTGATGTATGGCATGTAAAGATCTTCTCCCATTCCATGTGGGGTCTCTTATTTTGGGTACTGGTTTCTCTTGCTGTGCAGTAGCTTTTTAAATTGATGTAGTCCCATGGGTTTATGCTTGCCTTAGTCTTCCTTGTAATTGGAATCATTTCATTGAAGAAGTTTTTAAATTTTATGTGGAAAACAGTTCTGCCAATATCTTCCTCTAAGTATCTGATAGTTTGTGGTCCAACATCCAAGTCGTTGATCCACTTGAATTTACTTTTGTATTTGGTGTAATATAATGGTTCAGTTTCATTCTTCTACATGTTTCAACCCACTTTTTCCCAACACTATTTATTGAAGAGACTCTCCTTTCCCCATTAAATAGTCTGGACACCTTTTTCAAAGATTAGATGTCCATAGGTGTGGGGGGGTTATTTCTGGGCTTTCAATTCCATTCCACTGGTCAGTGTGTCTCTTCATGTTCCAGTACCAAGCAATTTTGATGACAATGGCCCTATAGAGATCTGGGAGTGTGAATCCTCCACTTCTTTCTTCTCAAGATTGTTTTGGCAATTCTAGGTCTTTTCTGGTCCCAGATAAACATTTGTAGCATTTGTTGTATTCTCCTAAAAATGTTTTTACATTAAATTTGTATATGGCTTTGAGTAGTATATTCATTCATTTTGATGATGTTAATTCTTCCAACCCATGAACATGGAGTATATTTCCAATTCTTTGTGTCTTCTTCAATTTCCTTGAATAGTGACTCATAATTTTCAGTATACAAGTCTTTCACTTTTTTGGTTAGGTTTATTCCTAGATATTTTATTGTTTTGTTGCTATAGTAAAAGGAATTAATTTCTGGATTTCAACTTCTTCTAAGTTAGTGTTTGCATAGAGGAATGCCACTATTGAATTTTAATTGTGTAGTCTGACACCTTACTGTATTGCCTGATGATTTTCAAAAGCTTCTTGCTGGATTCCTTATGCTTTCCTACGAATACTATCATGTCATCTTCATATAGGGAGAGTTTGACTTCTTCTATTCTGCTCTGTATCTCTTTAATTTCTTTCTACTAATATCTATGGCAAGAACTTTCAACACTATTTTGAATAATAATGGTGATAGTGGGCATCCCTGTCTAGTACCTGATCTGAGGGTAATTGCTTCCACTTTTGCAACATTGAGTTTGATGTTGGCTGTAGGTTTGCTATATATAGACTCCACTATCTTCAGGAATTTTCCATCTATGACAATTTTTTTGTATCATAAAGGGATACAAAAAATGTATCAGTGTTTTGATCATAAAGGGATGTTGTATTTTGTCAAAGGCTTTCTCTGCATCTATTGATATGACCATGTGGTTTTTGGTCTTGTTTCTGTTGGTATGGTAGATCATGTTGATTGATTTATGTACATTAAACCAACCTTGCATCCCTGGGATAAACCCTACTTGGTCATGATGAACAATATTTTTAATATACTGCTTTATCTGGTTGGCTAGAATTTTGTTCAATATTTTAGCATCTATGTTCATCAGAGATATTGGTCTGTAATTTTCTTTTTTGATTGTGTCCCTGTCTGCTTTTGGTATCAGAGTGATTTTGGATTCATAGAATCTGGAAAGGAGTATTCCTGTGTCTTCAATCTTCTGGAAGACTTTTAAAAGTCGAGGTATTATTTCTTCTTTGAAGGTTTTGTGTAATTCATTTTTAAAACCATCTTGTCCAGAACTTTTATTTTTGGGAAGGTTTTTTATAAGTATTTCAATTTTATTAGTTGTGATGGCCCTGTTTATGTTATCTAGTTCCTATTTATTTAATTTTGAAAGTTCATAGATATCTAGGAATCGTCCATTTCTTCCAGGTTCTCTAGCTTGGTGGCATATAGTTGTTCATAGAAACCTCGCATGTTATGTTGTATTTCTGCTGTGTCTGTTGTGATATCTCCTCTTTCATTTAGTATCCGATTTATTTGGGTCTTCTCTCTTTTCTGTTGTGTGAGTGGATAAAGGTTTGTTGATTTTGTTCACTCTTTCGAAGAAGCAACATTTACTTTCATTGATCTTTTGTATGGTTTTCTTATTTTCAATGTTATTTATTTCTGCCCTAATGTTAGTGATTACTGTTTTTCTGGTTGCTTTGGGGTTCCTTTGTTCTTCTAGGTCTTTAAGATGTGCAATCTGGCTGTTTATTTGTGTTTTTTCTTGTTTCCTAATGTGTGCTTATATGGCAATGAACTTCCCTCTCAGTACTGCCTTAGTTGTGTCCCAAGTATTTTGATAGCTTGTGTATTCATTTTAATTGCACTCTCGAAGCATTCTGATTTCTTTCTTTATTTCCTCTTTGACCCAGTAGTTGTTAAGTAGTGTACTGTTGAGATTCCACATTTTGGGGCTATTACTATCTTTTGTTGATTGTTAAGTATTAGTTTAATTTCACTGTGGTCTTAGAAGAAGCATGGGATGATTTCAATGCTCTTGAATTTGCTGATGCTGTCTTTCTGGCCTAACATAGGGTCTATCCTTAATAATGACCCATGTGGACTTGAGTAAAATGTGTATTCCAGTTTCTTCGGATTAATGACTCTGAAAATGTCCAATAGTTCTATTTCATCTATCTCATCATTTAGGTCCCTCATGTCTTTATTGATTTTCTGCCTGGATGATCTGTCAAGTTGAGAGACTAGGGTGTTGAAGTCCCCTACTATGACTGTGTTGCTGTTAATATGTTGCTGTAGTTCTTTCAATAGATGTTTGATGTATTTAGATGGCTTCTCATTGGGTGCATAAATGCTAATAATTGTTAAGTCTTCTTGATTGACTGATCCTTTGAGCATTAAGTAGTGTCCATCCCTATCTTTTTTAGATTTATTTATTTTAAAGTCTATCATGTCTATGAGAATATCTGTTCCTGCCCTTTTTTGTGGGCCATTGGCTTGTATGAATAGTTTTCCATCCTTTCACTTTGAGTTTGTGTTTGCTTTGTTGAGTTAGGTGGGTTTCCTGTAGACAGCATATTGTTGGGTTCAGCTTTTTGATACATCTTCTTACTCTGTGCCTTTTAATAGGTGAATTCAGGCCATTGACATTTATTGATATCGAAGAGTGAAGATATTTGAACGCCATTCCTGTAGAGTTTTAGGGTGTTCTGATATATGGCCTATTTATGGTGGTCTGACTGTTTATAGAAGACCTTTCAGAACTTTCAGGGCATCCTTGGTGATAGCTGATTCTATCAACTGTTGCATTTCTGAGAAGAATTTTATTCCTCCATCTAGTCTGAATGACAGTCTAGCAGGATACAATAGTCTTGATTGAAAACCTTTCACATTGAGCACTCAATGCATATCTTGCCATTCTCTTCTGGCCTGTATTGTTTGTGTGGAGAAGTCTGCTGCTAATCTTTTTTTATTTTAAAAGTATTTTTATTTATTTTAATGAGAGAGATACTGAGAAAAAGATACAAACTGAGTGACTAGAGCATTGCTCAGCTCTGATTTATAGTGAAGCTGGGGACTGAACCTACAGCCACAGAGTTTTAGGCATCAATGTTGTTTGCATAACCATTATCTTCCCAGACATATTCATTTTTAAATTTTTTTTAAGAAAGGATTAATGAACAAAAACATAAGGTAGGAGGGGTACAACTCCACACAATTCCCACCACCCAATCCCCATAACCCACCCCCTCCCATGATAGCTTTCCCATTCTCTAGCCCTCTGGGAGCATGGACCCAGGGTCATTGAGGGTTGCAGAAGGTAGAAGGTCTGGCTTCTGTAATTGCTTCCCCGCTGAACATGGCCGTTGACTGGTCAGTCCATACTCCCAGTCTGCCTCTCTCTTTCCCTAGTAAGGTGTGTCTCTGGGGAAGATGAGCTCCAGGACACATTGGTGGGGTCTTAAATCCAGGGAAGCCTGGCCAGCATCCTGGTGGCATCTGGAACATGGTGATTGAAAAGAGAGTTAACATATGAAGCCAAAGAATTTGTTGAGCAATCATGGATCCCAAGCTTGGAATAGTGGAGAGGAAGTGTTAGGGAGGTACTCACTGCAAACTCTAGTGTACTTCTGCTTTCAGGTATATATTTTGCAGTAGTTTATGGATACGTGTGCACATAAGCTCTCTCTCACAGAAACTGGTGTATATCTAGGTTATGGGATTTTGTTAGAAAGTGAACCACCTGAGATGAAATTAGAGTGTACTATAAAAGGAAAGGTCTCACCCGAGTAATCAAGCTGAAGGGTTGTCATACCACACGTGAAGTCTCTGGATACAGTCTGAGGTGAAGCATGTTGAGGTGGCAATCGTTGCGTTGCTTAGGTTGTGATCGGCGGATGCAATATTATTTGGTTTGGATTGGGAGATGCATATGGGAAAGTGGGCCCTATCCAAGGGTTTACTGGGGGAAGTAGGGGCTCTGTATTGGAGATGTGAGGTTCCTGCTGTCTTAGGGTTCAAAAAGGCAATCGATAGTTAATATTATCATCACATTATTTGGTAATTGGGTTAACTTTGAAAAGTCCCTTTGTTATGGTTTGCTGTACAGTATCCAGTATCTTGTATATAGCTGTGCTATTGGATGCTTATAATCTGCTTGGTCTAGGCTTTTGAGAGAGTCCGCATATCAAATACATAGCCTATATATTAAAAAGATTCAGTTTGTCTTTTTGAGAAACTTTGAGACATACAATTGATTTCCCCCCTCTCATATTAACTAACTACTGATTTATATGTCTACATTTTGCTAGGAGTGTACATAAACACCATTCCCACCACCAAAGGACTGTGACCCATCCCTCCCGCCCACTCTCACCCCCCACTGGCCCAGGAAGCTGCATGTCTACCCCTCACCACTGGGTTTTTACTTTGGTGCCCTACTTACAATTTGATCAGGTCCTGCTTTTAGTTTCCTTTTCAGATCTTCTTAGTCAGCTTCTGTTGATGAATGGGATCATCCCATACTCATCTTTATCTTTCTGACTTAGTTCACTTAACATAATTCCTTCTAGCTCTGTCCAAGATGGGTCAGAGAACGTGGGTTCATTGTTCTTGATAGCTGCATAGTATTCCATTGTGTATATATACCACAGCTTTCTCAGCCACTCATCGGTTGTTGGGCACCTGGGTTGCTGCCAGGTTTTAGCTATTATGAATTGTGCTGCTATGAACATAGGAGTACACACCTCTTTTTGGTTGGGTGTTATGGAGTCCTTGGGGTATAACCGCCAGAGAGGAATTACTGGATCATATGGAAGGTCCATGTCTAGCCTTCTGAGAGATTTCCAGACTGCTCTCCACAGAGTCTGTACCAGTTTACATTCCCACCAGCAATGTAAAATGGTTCCTCTGTCCCCACATCCTCTCCAGCATTTGTTGCTGCTGTCCTTTTTGATGTATGCCATTCTTACAGGAGTGAGGTGGTATCTTAGTGTTGTCTTAATTTGTATTTCTCTGACAATCAGTGACCTAGAGCAGTTTTTCATATGTTTGTTAGCCTTTTGGATCTCCTCTGAGATGAATGTCTTGTTCATTTCCTCTGCCCATTTTTGGATGGGGTCATTTGCTTTTTTGGTGCTAAGTTTGCTGAGCTCTTTATATATTTTGGTGATTAGTTTCTTGTCTGATGTCTGCCATGTGATGATCTTCTCCCATTCTGTGAGGGGTCTCTCTGTTTGTTTAATAGTTTCTTTGGATGTGCAGAAGCTTTTCAATTTGATGTAGTCCCATTGGTTTGTTTCTGCTTTAGTCTTCCTTGCAATTGGGTATGATTCATCAAAGATGTCCTTGAGGTGTATGTGGGAAAGTGTTTTACCAATGTTTTCCTCTAAGTATTTGATTGTTTCTGGTCTGACATCTAGGTCTTTGATCCATTTGGAGTTGATTTTTGTTTCTGGTGAGATAACGTGGTTCAATTTCATTCTTCTGCATGTTTCAACCCAGTTTTTCCAGCACCATTTATTGAAGAGAGCCTCCTTTTACCATTTAATCCTTTGGGCCCCCTTATCAAAGATTAGATGCCCATAGGTGTTGGGATTTACTTCTGGGCTTTCAATTCTGTTCCACTGGTCTGTGTGCCTATTTTTGTTCCAGTACCATGCTGTTTTGATGATGATGGCTTTATAATATAGTTTAAGGTCTGGGAGTGTGATGCCTCCATTTCTGTTTCTTTTCCTTAAGATGGTTTTGGCAATTCTAGGTGTTTTCAGGTTCCAGATAAATAAATGATTGTAGTGTTTTTTCTATTCTCTTAAAGAAGCTTGGTGGAACTTTGATGGGTATTGCATTAAATTTGTATATGGCTCTGGGGAGAATATTCATTTTGATGATATTTATTCTTCTAATCCATGAGCATGGGATATCTTTCCATTTCTTGGTATCAGTTTCTATCTCCTTGAGTAGCGACTCATAGTTTTCAGTATACAAGTCTTTCACTTCTTTGGTCAACTTTATTCCTAGGTATTTGATTGATTTTGCTGAAACAGTAAATAGGAGTGATTTCTGGATGTCTTCTTCAGATTTAGTGTTTGCATAAAGAAATGCTACTGATTTTTGTACATTGATTTTGTAGCCTGATACCTTGCTATATTGCCTAATAATTTCCAGTAATTTTCTACTGGATTCTTTAGGTCTTTCTATGTATACTATCATATCATCTGCAAATAGTGAGAGCTTGACTTCTTCCCTTCCAATCTGTATCCCTTTGATTTCTTTCTCTTGCCTGATTGCTATGGCAAGAACTTCCAATACTATGTTGAAGAGTAACGGTGACAGTGGACAGCCCTGTCTAGTCCCCGATCTGTGGAGGAATGCTTTCAGCTTCTGTCCATTGAGTATGATGTTGGCTGTAGGTTTGCTATATATAGACTCCACTATCTTGAGGAATTTACCATCTATTCCCATTTTTTGTAGAGTTTTGAGCATGAATGGGTGTTGGATTTTGTCAAAGGCTTTCTCTGCATCTATTGAGATAATCATGTGGTTTTTGGCTTTGCTTTTATTGATGTGGTGAATGACATTGATCGACTTATGGATGTTGAACCATCCTTGCATTCCTGGGATGAATACCACTTGGTCATGATGAACAATCTTTTTGATGTGTTGCTGTATCCGGTTGGCCAAGATTTTGTTTAATATTTTGGCATCTATGTTCATCAGAGATATTGGTCTGTAGTTTTCCTTTTTTGTTCTGTCCCTATCAGCTTTTGGTATCAGGGTGATGTTGGCTTCATAAAAGGTGGAAGGGAGTAGTCCTGTTTCTTCAATCTTAAGAATAGCTTAAGAAGTATGGGTATTAACTGTTTCCTGAAAGTTTTGTAGAATTCGTTTGTGAAGCCATCTGGTCCAGGACTTTTGTTGTTGGGGAGGTTCTTAATAACGGTTTCAATTTCTTTGTCTGTGATTGGTGCATTTAGATTTTGTAGTTCTTCTTGGTTCAGTTTTGGAAGTGCATAGGTTTCTAGGAATTGTTTCATTTCTTCCAGATTCTCTTGTTTGGTGGCATATAGTTCTTTATAGAAGTTTCGCAGGATTCTCTTGATTTCTGTGTTGTCAGTTGTGATATCTCCTGCATCGTTTACAATTCTATTAATTTGAGTCTTCTCTCTTTTTTGTTTGGTGAATCTGGCTAGGGGGTTGTCAATTTTGTTTAATCTTTCAAAGAACCAACATTTGGCTTCATTGATCTTTTGTATGATTCTTTTATTTTCGATGTTGTTTATTTCTGCTCTAACTTTAGTGATTTCTGTCCTTCTGGTTGCTTTAGGGTTCCTTTGTTCCTCTTCCTCTAAGTCCTTGAGGTGTGTAGTAAGGTCGTTCATTTGGGCTTCTTCTTGGTGTTTAATATGTGATTGTATGGCTATAAGTTTCCCTCTTAGTACTGCTTTAGAGTTGTCCCAAATATTTTGATATGTTGTATCTTCATTTTCATTAGTTTCCAGGAACATTTGAATTTCCTGTTTGAATGAGTCTCTGACCCAGTGGTTCTTAAGGAGTATGTTGTTTAGTTTCCAAATTCTGTGACTTTTAATAATTTTCCGTTTGTTGTTAAATGCTAGTTTTACTCCACTGTGGTCTGAGAAGATACTTGGGATGATTTCAATGCTCTTGAATTTACTGATGCTGTCTTTGTGGCCTAACATGTGGTCTATCCTTGAGTATGTGTTATGTGGATTTGAAAAGAAGGTGTTTTCCAGTTTTTTGGGGTGGAGGAGTCTGAAAATGTCCAAGAGGTCTAGTCTGTCAATCTCTTCATTCAATTCTCTTGTATCTTTATTGGTTCTCTGCTTTTTTGATCTGTCTAAGTGTGAAAGTGGGGTATTGAAGTCTCCCACTATTATTGTATTACTATTGATGTATTTTTGAAATTCTTTCAATAGATGCTTAATGTATTTAGATGGTCCCTCGTTGGGTGCATAGATGTTAATAATTGTTAAGTCTTCTTGGCTGATTGATCCTCTAATCATTATGTAATGTCCTTGCCTATCTTTTATTACTTTATTTAATTTAAAATCTATCGTGTCTGAGATGAGAATGGCTGTTCCTGCCCTTTCTTGTGGACCGTTAGCCTGTATGATAGTTTTCCATCCTTTCACTTTAAGTCTGTGTTTATCTTGTTGTGACAGATGGGATTCTTGCAAGCAGCATATGGTTGGGTTATGTTTTCTGATCCATCCCCCCACCCTGTGCCTTTTGATGGGTGAGTTTAAGCCATTGACATTTATTGATATTATGTATTTAATGTATTGTAGTGCCATTGTTCTAAAAAAAATTGTTTACTCTGATATATTGTAAGTATTATAGTGATGTTCTTGTTTATAAGAGGTCTTTTAGTACCTCTTTCAGGGCTGGCTTGGTGATGGTTGCCTCCTTTAACTGTTGTTTGTCTAAGAAGGTTTTGATCCCTCCATCTAGCTTGAATGAAAGTCTAGCAGGATATATTATCCTCAGTTGAAACACTTTTTCATTCAGGGCTCAAAGATATCTTGCCACTCCCTTCTGGGTTTTAGAGTTTGAGTGGAGAAGTCTGCAGATAATCTTATGGGTTTTCCCTTGTATGTGACTTTTTTTTTCTCTCTTGCAACCTTTAGGATCCTTTCTTTATCCTTACTTCTCATTGTGACTATGATGTGTCTTGGTGTCTTCAGGTCTGGGCTGATTCTGTTTGGTACTCTCTGGGCCTCTTGAACCTTGATATCCTTTCTGTTATTCAGGTCTGGGAAGTTTTCTTGTATTATTTCCTGTAGTATGTTTGCTTCCCCTTCCTCTCTTTCTTCCTCTGGCAGGCCAATTATACGAATGTTACTTCTTTTGAGATCATCCCATATGTGTCTGTTGTTGTTTTCAGTGTCTCTCAATCTCTTTTTAAGCTCTTTCACCTCTTTCTTAGTTTTCTCTAACTCATCCTCTGTCTGACTAATTCTGTTTTCTGCTTCTGTTAGGCTGCTTTCCCTTCCCTCAGCTTCTTTCTTCAGTTCAGCTATTTCAGCTTTCAGTTCTCTAATTGCCTCAAGATAATCAGTATTTTCCTTGGGGGTCTCAACTGTTGTTTCCCTAATACTGCCATTCCTTTCCTCCAATGTTGTTTTCATTTCTGTGATTAATAAGTTTATTATTGCTTGCATACTTTTCTTATCTATGGTTATTTCTGGCTGATTTTTAGTTTCTTCTGTGCTCTTGTCTTCATTCATTGGAGTAGCAGTTTTATTTGTTTTTAATCTACCCATTTTTATTTATGTGTTTCTCTTTTTTTATGCTCTGTTGTTCCTCAGTTGTTGTGTCTTGAGTACAAGTAACACTGTACTAAATACCTTTATGACAATTGCACTCACCAACCTCCAGATTTACAGTAGCAAGTGAAGTAAGTATTGAAGTAGTTTAATCGTTACCAGTTAGCCAAAAAATTTCTCCAGTCCGTGAAAAAATAGTAACCAAATCCCAGTGAAGAAAGAGAAGAGAAAGAGAGGATAGCAAGAATAGGCAATTATGCAAATCTACTATCCACTGTATATTCCTGGGGTAACAAGAGGGGAAAGGGAACTAGAGCAGAGATACACACATAGAGAGTCCACTCTGAGTCAGATTTCTTCCCCAAAGTAATTCACAAATTCAGAAAGGCAAAGAAGAAAGAAGAAGTGTATGATAAGATTTAAAAAAAAGAGAGAGTTAGAGAGAGACAAGAGAGAGAAAAGGGAGAAGATAAGAAAAAGAGTTGTAATTAAAGAGCAGTGCAAGGAACTTCCCAAATGTGTATCAGTGAATTAAAAAAAAAAAAACACCCTGTTTGGTGGTATGGGGTATCCTGCTAGGAGCTGGTCCCCAGGGACTGCTTATAGGGGGGGCGGGAAGGATGTATGCTTGAAAATTAAAATTAAGAAAAAGAATTTTTTCCCCTACTCTAATTCTTAACCCAAATTTAGTTATAGTCATCTCCTTGGTGTCACCGCTATGGCCCCTTATTGTCTGGCCTGCTAAAGGCAGAAAATCCTATTGTTTCCAAGAGATGTGTCCGAAGCTCAGCGGCTAGCAGCTTCTCAGTCCGCCATCTTCCGGGAAACCTCTGCTGCTAATCTTATGGGTTTTCCTCTGTAGATGACTTTTTGTTTTTCTCTTGCAGCCTTCAGGATCCTTTCCTTATCCTTATTCCTTTCCATTTTGAATATGATGTGTCTTGGTGTCTTTAAGTCTGGATTAATTCTGTTTGGGACCCTCTGGGAATCTTGAACCTTTATGTCTTTGATGTTGTCTAGACTAGAGAAGTTCTCAGTTATTATGACCTGAAGAATGCTTTCTTCCCCTCCGTCTTTCTTCCATTGGTAAGCCAATGATGCTTATATTATTTCGTCTGAAGTCATCCCAAGTTATTTTCAGTATCTCTTAATCTGTTTTTGAGATCTCTTACTTCTTTTTTAGTTGTCTCTAATTCGTCCTCCATCTTGCTAATTCTGTCTTCAGCCTCAATTATTCTATTCTCTCTCCCCTCTACTGTTTTCTAGAGTTCATCTATTTTATTACTCTGTTCTGATACTGTTTTAGCTAGTTGTGTTCTTAGCTCTTCTATTTCAGCTTTCAGCTCTCTATTCACCTTGAGATAATTAGTGTTTTCTTCCAGCATCTCATTTGTTGTTTCTGCATTTCTGATTACAATTCTTTCAAACTCTTTGCTCACTCTTGTTATTATTTCCTTAACTAATGTTTGGATGTTGACCACATAATTTTGTCCTTCAACCATTGGGGGGCTTTTAGCTGGCTTCTTGTCCTGGTTCATTTCTCCAGTATTTCTTCTTGTTGGTTTAGCCATTTTATATAGTATGCTATGAGGTCCCTCTCCAGTTCTTTGCAAATTACTGATCACTCTTGCCTGGATTGACTTGTGTCCAAGTAAGGTAATTAAAGGGTTCACAGTTGTGGAAATTAACAGTTGTTTCAATATTATTTTAATCCCTGATTTGGAGCTCAGTGGTTTAAAGCCTCTTTTGTTCCTTTTCTTCCTGTAGGCTATGGGATCCTTAGGGCTTTTAAACTGTACGTAGGCTTATTAGCTTAATCACTGACTCCTGACCAAGAGATAAATCAGGATGGGGCAGAGATAATCCCATGGTTATGTAAAGAGACTCTCACATCCCCACCGAAAGACCACCGAGGTATAGATATTCTCCTGAGTTTCTTCATTAGTTCTCTGTGCTCTGGTGTCAGCACAGGACCTCCCTGCCACTACTACAGATTCTGAGTGAAGTAGCAATTTAGACTCACAGTTGCATTTGATGAGTCTCAGGGGAGTGCTCTCCTCCCTTCGGCCTTCTTTTTGTAGGTGAAATAGACTGGAGGTGGTGTCTCAACTGGTAAACTCCCGGACTATTACCAGGCACTTATTCTCTCCCTAGGCTCCTCTTGGACCACGAGCCACATGTGTTTGCACTCACTGATGATCTGGTGGGTTCCTGAAGTCGTTCTAGTCCTGTCTTGTTGCATTTCCATTAACTCTCCTCATACATTTTTAATATTGATCAATTCAAACACCCGTTTTTCTTTTGTCACTTCTATTCATTATTATATTTATTATTTCTGTTTAAATTTTAAAATGTGTATTTAAAAAATTTTATTTATCAAAAGGAAACACTGATAAAACCATAGGATAAGAGGGGTACAACTTCGCACAATTCCCACCACCAGAAATCTGTGAAATCCCATCCCCTCCCCTGATAGCTTTCCCATTTCTTAACCCTGTGGGATTATGGGATTATGGGGTTATGGCCCCAAGAACATTGTGGGATGCAGAAGGTGGAAGGTCTGGCTTCTGTAATTGCTTCTCCACTGAACATGTGCGTTGACCGGTTGATCCATATTCCTAGCCTGTCTCTGACTTTCCCTAGTAGGAAAGGGTTGTGGGGAAGCGGAGCTCCAGGACACATTGCTGGGATTGTCTGTCCAGGAAGATCTGGTCGGCATCATGCTAGCATCTGGAACCTGGTAGTTGACAAGATATTTAACATATGAAGCCAAACAAATTGTTGACCAGTCATGGACCTAAGGGCTAGAATAGTGCAGATGAACAGTTGGGTGGGGGTATCCATTTTATAGATAGCAAGTAGGCATATTTTAATTAAATTCCAAAGGGTCTGTGGCTATACTAGTTTTTTTTTTTCTTCTTGCCACTGAGCCTGAATTCTGATATGCCAGTGGATCCAAGTTATTGTCTGGGGAGATGATGACATGGCTGTAAAAAGGACCAGAAAGCTGGATCAGGGATGAGAGTAGCTCCCTAATATGGGAAAGGGGTATAAATATTGTTGACTATATACCCCATCAATTTGATGTGATCTGGGGCCCATAATTAGCTTAGGAGACTGTGTGGTCTCTACATCCCTCTAGATCTGAGTCCACATTCTGTGGTCATGAGTAGAAACATTCCATGCTGCCCCAATATTGGCCTATCTTCCTCAGATGTAGCATAGAGTATGTTGTCCATCCTCCCTTCGGAGGACGAAACATTCTCTACCATTGTTGATCCAAGTTCAAGGCAAGGTCCTATGGTGGCCCACAAAGGGGTTTATTTTGTTGTTACTGATAGAATGATCAGTAACAATGGAGGGAGGGCTTTTTTGGAGGTTTATGCCCATCAAGTCTGTTTGGGAATCTCAGAGTAGGGCCCCAGCTGATGGAATGGCCTGATAGTGACTAAAGAGTCATCGTTAAAGTATGCCAGTCTCTTGCCCTTATTCAGCTTTTACAGTCCTTGCTTTGATAACATTAGCTTTAGAATGAGTGAGAGAACTGTAATAGGAAGTAGGTGAGGATTGTATCTAAGTCTAAGTGGGCACTATTTCATTAGGAACTTGACACTGACTCACTACAGACTATTGTATATGTTTGCTTTCAGGTATATATTTTGCCCTAATTTGTGGATACTTGTGAACATACGCTCTATCTTATAGGACATGGTCTATATCTAGGTTTTGGGAGTTTGTTAGGAAGTGAACCTCCTGGAACTGAATTAGAGAATACCATGAAAGGAAAAGTCTCACCCAAGTGATGAGGGTGAATGGTTGGCATTCCATGCCTGACATCTCTGTACACAGTTTGAAGTGAAGAATGCTTAGATGGTACTCACTGCATTGATTAGGCTGGAATCGGCTGATGCAGTATCATTTGGCCTAACTTTAGAGAAGCACGCAAGGAAGTGAGCTGGAGGTTGCAGGAATGCTAGAAATATAGGCTCTATAGAGGAAGCAGGAGGTTCCTGTTGTCTTAGGGTTTCAGAAGACAATAGATAGATATTGCAGTAATCACATTGTTTGGCAATTGGAATAATGTGTATTTTTTAGTCCTCGTATTTGTTGAAACCTCAATTAACTCTGGTTTTATTATGACTTTAGACCTCCATTTCTTCTTTTTCTATTTTAGTTTCTCTGCAGAACTGCGCTATCTAAACTGGGCGATAAGGAGTGAATATTACCTCCTCTTCATCATTCCATAATAATTGTTCCTGTCTTGAAATTGGCAGAAACAGAGTAATATATAGTCACATAGTTACTTTGGCTTTAACTTCCAGCCAAAGTAAAATGTCTTTAATAAAAGTATTATGTAACACTTAACTGTGATGTTAACTGTTGGATTACAGCAGTTTGTAGTTTTTTTAAATTCTTAAAAGATTTTTAAAATTGTTTATTTATTTATTTCCTTTTGTTGCCCTTATTGTACTAATTATTGTTATTGTTATTGATGTCATCATTGTTGGATAGGACAGAGAAAATGTAGAAAGGAGGTGAAGACAGTGGGCGAGAGAAAGAGAGACACCTGTAGACCTGCTTTACCACCTGTGAAGTGACTCCTCTGCAGTTGGGGAGCCGAGGGCTCAAACTGGGACCCTTATGCTGGTCCTTGCGCTTCACACCACCTGCACTTAACCCGCTGCACTACTGCCTGACTCCTGTCAGCAGCCTGTAGTTTTTATGAAAATAATATTTAAGAATGCCTCAGGAAAAGGGTTTGTCTAAGAGTATGCTACATAATACACACTTTAATTAAAAACATTAGCTCACCTCTATGGCACCTTTCAGCAACAAAATTATAATAATTTAGCAACAAAAACAATAAAATATCTAGGAATAAGCCTAACCAAAAAAGTGAAAGACTTGTATACTGAAAATTATGTGTCACTACTCAATGAAATTGAAAAAGACACAAAGAAGTGAAAAGATATTCCATGTTCATGGGTTGGAAGAATTAACATCATCAAAATGAATATACTACCCAGAGCCATCTACAAATTTAATGCTATCCCCATCAAGATCCCAAATACATTTTTAGGAGAATACAAGAAATGCTACAAATGTTTATCTGGGACCAGAAAAGACCTAGAATTGCCAAAACAATCTTGAGAAGAAAGAAGTGGAGGATTCACACTCCCAGATCTCTATAAGGCCATTGTCATCAAAACTGCTTGGTACTGGAACATGAAGAGACACACTGACCAGTGGAATAGAACTGAGAGCCCAGAAGTAAGCCCCCACACCAATGGACATCTAATCTTTGACAAAGGTTTCCAGACTATTTAATGGGGAAAAGAGAGTCTCTTCAATAAATAGTGTTGGGAAAAAAGTGGGTTGAAACATGCAGAAGAATGAAATTGAACCACTATATTTCACCAAATACAAAAGTAAATTCCAAGTGGATCAAGGACTTGGATGTTCGACCAGAAACAATCAGATAGAGGGAAATATTGGCAGAACTATTTTCCGCATAAATTTTAAAAACTTCTTCAATGAAACGAATCCGATTACAAGGAAGACTAAGGCAAGCATAAACCCATGGGACTACATCAATTTAAAAAGCTTCTGCACAGCAAAAGAAACCAGTACCCAAACCAAGAGACCCCACACAGAATGGGAGAAGATCTTTACATGCCATACATCAAACAAGAGGCTAATAACCAGAATATATAAAGAGCTTGCCAAACTCAACCAAAAGAAAACAAATAACTCCATCCAAAAATGGCAGGAGTACATGTACAGTATATTCACCACAGAAGAGATCCACAAGACTGAGAAACCCATTTAAAAAATGCTCCAAGTCTTTAATTGACAGAGAAATACAAATAAAGACAACAGTGAGATAACACTTCACTCCTGTGAGAATGTCATACATCAGAAAAGGTAACAGCAACTGTTGTTTTCACCGGGCTGGCTTCACAGGCAGGTAACAGACGACCCGGGACTCATGGCTGGGTTGTACGCAGTATCTCTTTATTCACGCAGGACGTAGCGCAATCTATACCAAGCTAAGCTAAACTAAAAACTACAAACAATCTTGTCCTTATAAATATACTAGCCCAGTAGGGTGGAAACAGGATGTGACGCAGAGAGGGTGGAGAGAAAAGTGACTGGTGAAAATCAGGGTATGACAAGGAGAGGGGGCGGAGCAGGCAAGAATTCTACCACTGAACCACCAATGCCCTGGAGGGAGGGTGGTGCTTGTTAACAGAGGTTATGTAAATAGAATACAGTGTTATGTAAATTGAATGCAGGGGGGATTAAACCAAATGAAACAGAAGGGGTTTTTAAAAGCAGAATTAGAAGCATACCAACAAGCAACAAATTCTGGAGAGGTTGTGGGCTCAAAGCAACCTTCCTGCACTGCTAGTGGGAATGTCAGTTGGTCTAACCTCTGTGGAGAGTAGTCTGTAGAACTCTCAGAAGGCTAAAAATGGACCTACCCTCTGATCCTTTTATTCCTCTCCTAGGGATATATCCTAAGGAACACCTATCCAAAACACCCATCCAAAAAGATCTGTGTATACCTATGTTCATAGCAGCACAACTTGTAATAGACAAAACCTGGGAACAATCCAGGTGTCCAACAACAGATGAGTGACTGAGCAAATTATGGTATATATTCACAATGGGATACTACTCAGCTATTAAAAAAGGTGATTTCACTGTTTTCAGCCCATCTTGGATGGAGCTTGAAGAAATTATGTTAAATGAAATAAGTCAGAAACAGAAGGATGGGATTATCTCACTCTCCAACAGAAGTTGAAAAACAAGATTAGAATAGAAAACACAAGTAGAACCTGAACTACAGTTGGTGTATTGCACCAAGGTAAATGACTCTGGGATGGGTTGGGGGTAGAATACAGGTCCTGGAAAAGGATGACAGAGGACATAGTGGGGGTTGTATTGTTATGTGGAAAACTGAGAAATGTTATGCATGTACAAACTATAGTATTTACTGTTGACTGTAAAACGTTAATTCTCCAATAAAGAAATTAAATATATATATTAATTTTAGACAGAGAGTTATTCTATAAATGCTATTTAACATATCTAATTAATTTACTCTGTACTAAATAAGCCAAATATTTTGATAAAAGCCTCAATCTCTTCTGGAAATTATGATCATCTGTTGTACCCTTGCTGTGTGCCAGGCTCTCTTCTAGATATTTTAATTTTCAAGTCAGCCCTGCACATATATTGGAGGTTATTATCTCTCACATATACACAGATATATATGCCTCAGAGATGTTAAATGATTTGAGCAGAGAGTTGCAGGGATTGGAGTGCCTGCATTTCCTTGTATGTAGCTCAGGTTTAGGCTCAGTTACCATGTGGAGTTGATATGACAACAGAGGAAGTCTTCAATTCTGGATTCTCTCTCCCTTTCAATTTGACTAAAAAGTGGTGAAATTGCATATACCTGAAGCCTCATTTCCAAACACACACATAAGATTGTTTTTGTCAACCCTGTCCTTGTTGGTTACTCATTGATAGATGAAGTTTTAAAAATAAGATATCTCATACTTAAGGGTCTTATAGTAGTTGAAATAATATGATTCTTTGGTGATGTTATCATACTGATGTTTATGAAATGCATTTTTTACATAATGCTCAAGATGTTCTTGAACTCTGAAGGATTAGTTATATAATGTGCAAGAAAATACATATTTTAATAATTTGTAAGAGAGTATTTATTAGACTAACTTACATTAGCAGTTATACATCACAAATTGTCTTTAAAACTATATTTTAAATCTATATTTTGATATAAGAAAAATTGCCTATAAAAGAAAAAGTATGACAAGAAAAACTTTACTGTGATTCTTATTTTACCCCTCTAGGCAAGTGTTTATTTTGTCTTTTAATGTTTCCAGACTTGATATTATCTTCTTTGTATTCATGTTGACCTTCTCTTCCCTGAAATATGGGCAGGACAGGCTTTCTTTTAAGCTACTCTGCTAGAAGATTTTTCCAGCCATAGATGTTCTATTGTGCTTGCTTAATTTACTGTCTCAGTAGCAGTAAGTAAATTAGAATTTTTTAATGAAATTTTAGAATCTTAGTGAAGTCAAAAGATATAGACCCTAGACATTTGCCTTGCTGATATCTATGTCATTACTACTAAATCATTTTACGTCAGTTGAATTGTACTTTACACATTATTGTCAGTGTTGTACAGTATCACTTACACCAAAATTTAGCTTCAGTTTTCCAGTTCTATAGCAGAAAAACCATCTTACACTCGAGAATCAACTCTGTACTATAATATGGAAGACAATTGAGCAGAAAATTCAGATAACACTGAAAGAAATTTGAAGTTTTCTTTTTATTTCCCTTACTTTGAGCATCTTGGACTTTTATTATGGAAATCAGAGATAGTAAATAATAAATATCAGGATAAAAGGAACATATAACTTTTATACTTCACCTGAATGATGGTCCTTTCTCCTATGAACTGTATTATGCATAAGCACAAAAACTGATTGTAAGGCATGAGAGCAGAAGGAAATAGCCATTATAAGGTCAAAGTGGGATTAGCATTAGTTAAATACAGACATGATTGTTAAAGATTAGTCATGTTCTCCAGAACCTTTTTCAGAGTTGTTAAGCACCAACTTTGAGGACTCACTTTTTTAAATCATTTTCCCCCTCTTTTTTCATTTTCTACTAGTGATTTGATAATGATCAACAAGATTGTGGGATAAGAGGGTTATAATTCCACACAATTCTCACCACCAGAGTTCCACATCCCATCCCCTCCATTGGAAGCTTCCCTATTCCTTATCCTTCTGAGAGTATGGACCAAAGATCTTTATAGGGTGTAGACCTGGCTTCTGTAATTGGATCTCTGCTGGACATGGGTGTTGGCAGGTAGATGCATACCCCTAGCCTGTTTCTATCTTTCCCTAGTAAAATAAGGCTCTGCTGAGGTGGGATTCCAGGACTCATTGGTGAGGTCATCTGCCCAGGGAAGTTGGGTTGGCATCATGGTAGCTTCTGCTACTTGGTAGTTGAAAAACATTAAAATATAAAGTAGAACAGATTTTTTAATAATCAGGAACCTAAAAGTAAGAATATAGCAGATGAGATTTGGGGTTTTCATGTTGGAAGAAGGTAGGAAGTCAATTTTAGGTATATGTCAAGGGGCCCATGCCCTTACTAAATTTTTCCTGAGCACAACAGCTAACATGCAGGTGGGTTAAAAGTATTTTCTGAGAGGACTGTGTCAGAGTTGGGAATAGGATCAGAAAGAAGACTCACTTTATATGTTTTATTCTCATAACAACTCTGTAAAGGTAGTATCATTTTCATTTTACATATTTAAAAAATTCTGGTCAAAAAGATTAATAAATTTGCTCAAAGCCACACAATTAGTTAGTTGATGGCAGTTATAGAAACTGTTCCAAGGTCTTTTTCCCTTCGGTGTTCCTTCATTACACTGCCTACAAATACTCAGACATGATCATGAATTTGACTTTTCCTTGTAGTATCCAGTGCTTTAATCTATTCTCTTCTAATAATACAACATCTGAAGCATACTAGATTTAGGGGGAGAAGAAACAATTTAAGTATCATAAAGTGGCTGCTACAATAGTAATTTTAAAGTGACCTCTTTTCTGAAATCATGAATTTGAATTTCTATCCTTATATACAGAATTCCAACTTAGGTTGGATTGAGAATGTGAGCAATTATAAGTGTTGCTGGTTTTGATTTTTAAACTGAAGGAGTTGCTATTGCAATCCCCCATGGAATCATACTTCCACCAGTCTTATCTTAACAGTAAAATTGTAAATGTCAAATCTTGCTTTATTTACAGGAAGCTAAAGTTTCCCTGCCACATATATCTTTCTCCCAAGAAACACAGAGTTTTTACAAAACCACAAAGGATCTTTGTATAGAAAGAGAATTTGCCTACATTAAGAGTGACCAGTTTAACAGTTCACGAATTTCCAGTGAATATAAGAAAAAGTACTTTGCTCAGAGTTCCATAAATCTAGTAAGTTTTCTTAAACATTCTTGCACTGTTGCTTGTTCCTATTAGTGTAGCTATTGTCTGTAATTCCTTTTATATGAAATAATCCATTTTTGAGGAAGCTTTGTGTTCTCTTGATTTTTTTTCTTGAGTAATAAAATAGAAGGACTTTTGTTACAGCAAAACAGAGAAGCACTATTACTTCTAGGTCTTCCTTCTCACAACTGAAAAAGGCTCTTCAATGTAACGTAACGAAAGAGATTTTGAAAGGTGGAAACAATAAGGCAAACTGACTTGGAGCTCCCTGGGTTTTCTTTGCCTCCCATATATCAATGGCAGGGTACCACAGAAGCTTCCAATGCATAACAGCCAAGAAGCACAAGTAAATAATAACTCTAGTACTCCGATATTAAGGAAAAGGGAAAGTATTGCCTAACAGCAGAAAATCTTTTTATAAGCAAAATCTTTTTGCTTACTCTAATAGTCAACAACACCATCAATAACAAAATTGCATTTTCCCTATTTTCCCAGTTTCAAGGGAGCCTAGTAGTTAGTTATTGTCACTCCACCCTTTCCCCCAAAAGTCAGAAGCACGCTTCCATTCATTCCTGAGGTAATGTTGGCAGAACTGAGCTGGCTATCTCAACCTTCCATTCAGCAAAAGTAGAAGATGCTCCTGTTCTCCTTCCAGAGTAATATCAAGACAGCTAAGTTTCCACACTCACCCAAGGTAAGAACAATTGCTCAATTGGTATAAGGCAAGGCCAGCTGCTTCTAGATTTCACCCCCATTTTTGTGTCAGTGAGGCCCAGTGGAGAGACTGAACTTTCCACCACTGCCCCCACTTCAAAATGATTAATCAAGGAAGGAAATTCATTTTAGAGCTACTAATTATTCCACTTCTTTCCCCACCCTTAATATCAGGAAAGTTCAGTGGGAAGCTAAACTTTCATACTCATCAAATAACAATGAATTGAAAGTTGCAGTCAATATTTCTAGCCCCCTTCCCCTGGTGTAAGAGGAAAACAGAAGGGAGCTGAGATTACCAGTATCAATGCTAAGTTGTCACACTGACAAGTTGGTAAAAGGTAGAGCAATTTGATATTTTATTTTCACCCTCCTCTCAAATTCTGGTACAGGGAGGACCACCAAGGAGCTGAGTTTATATCTTCAGCCAAAGATAGTCAAAACCAGAAGCCCTGTGGATCAGTACCTCATTTTCACCAGGATAGTGTTAGCAAAGTCAGTGAAGTTATTGAACTTCCTCTAGATCTATTTTCAAGGAGATTTGAGTCAATTTTGCGAGGACTATGTCATTAAGATGCAACAAGAACATACATAAATACCCAGTGCTCACATTATACCTCAGCACATTGCAGATAAAATCTTCATAAGACGCAAGGACCGGCGTAAGGACCCTGGTTTCAGCCCCCGGCTCCCCACCTGCAGGGGAGTCAATGACATCAATAACAATAACAATAATAACTGCATCAATAAAAGGGGAAACAAAAGGTAAAAAAATAAATATTAAAAAATCTTCATAAGAAAAGATAAGTGAGATTGAAATTCTCATAATATTAAATCCAAAATCTCTTGTTTACAATCAAATCTCACATGTCATATGACCAGGAAGGTAGTTCAGCAGTAGAGCATATGACTGGCATGCATGAAATCCCAGGTACAGTCCTCAGTATCACATATATCATAGCGAAGCTCTAGTGTCTCTCTTCTTCTTCTAGCGTTTGCCCGTCTTCCGTAGCCAGTCAACAGCGTCAGGTTGAGCCTGATGTAAAGTTTCGAGACCTCCTTTGAATCTGGAGAGGTGGCAGTTGTTGACTATGTGGGTCATATCTGTCTGTAGCCGCAGGGGCAGTTCGGGTTGTCTCTGGCTCCCCAGCGATGGAACATAGCGGCGCACTGGCCATGGCCTGTTCGATAGCGATTGAGGTCTGTGATGAGGTGTTTGTTCTTTACCTCAGCTGACTGCCAACTCTGTTTCCAAGAGACTGGAACAGAGAAGTTCAGTGTAGGCGTAGGGGACCAGATTGGGTGATGAGACGTCAAGCGTTGGACAGGGTGGGCGAAGATATCCGCGTATATTGGCAGGTCCGGTCGAGCGTAGATGTGGGAAATGAACTTAGATGATGCCGCATCCCGACGAATATCTGGCGGGGCAATGTTGCTAAGAACTGGCAGCCATGGAACCGGGGTGGAACGGATGGTTCCAGAAATTATCCTCATGGAGGAATATAATTTGGAAGCGCTCGCACCCCATGAGGAACTGGCCAGTCTTGCAATGATGTTATTCCTCGCGCCCACCTTTGTTGCAGTTTTTATGAACGCATTTGGCAAAGGACAGCCCCTCAACATTAAGTTGGAGGACTCGAAGAGCAGGACCAACAGCTTGAAAGCTGTCAGGAGCTGCTTGTTGCTGGCTTTGAAAGTGACTGGGATCCATGTGGATTCAGTCGGCTAAGAAGGATCGTCAGTTTCCCCAATGAATGGGTACTCACGAGATGCACCACGGGAAGGTCGATCCAATGCATCCCAGTGTCTCTCTGTCTCTCTGTCTCTCTCTGTCTCTCTCCAAATAATTCACAGATAAGGACAAACACCAGTTCCAAGATAAATCATATTTTTTCTGAAAAGGATTATAAAATCTTTATAATAAAAATGATCCAAAAGGTAGTTGTAAATCCTCTCAAAACAGAGATATAAAACAGAGAAATAGAAAATGGTAGTAGTCAGGTGGTGGTGCACCAGGTAGAGCACACGTGTGTGATGATTGGGTTCAAGCTCCCAGTTCTCACCTGCAGGGGAGAAACTTCATGAGTGTTGCAGGTGTATTTCCATTTCTCTTTTTCTCTCCATCTCTGTCTCTCACTATTTAAACAAAAGACATTGGGGACAACAGACTTGTGCAAGCACTAAGTCCTAACAATAATTGTAGAAAAAAGAAGAGGAGGAGGAAAGGAAGAGGAAGAGAGGAAGAGGAGGAAGAAGAAGGAGGAGGAAAGGATGAGCTGGGGAGACAGCATAATGGTTAAAACTTAAATGCTTGAGGTTCTGAGGTCTCAGGTTCAATCCCCAGCATCACCATAAGCCAAAGCTGAACAGTCCTCCAGTCTCTCCCTCCCTCTCTCCCTCTCCCTCTCCCTCTCCCTCTCCCTTTCCCTCTCCTTCTCTCTCTCTCTCTGTCTCTCTCTCTTTCATTAGAATAAAATAAGTAAGGAGTCAGGCAATAGCACAATGGTAGCCAAAGCTGAAAGCTGAACAGTCCTCCAGTTTCTCTCTCTCTCCCTCTCCCCCTCCCTCTCTCTCTCTCATTAGAATAAAATAAGTAGAAAGTCGGGCGATAGAGCAGCGGTTTAAGCGCAGGTGGTGCAAAGTGCAAGAACTGGCGTAAGGATACAGGTTCAACCCTCCCCTCCCCACCTGTAGGGAAGTTGCTTCACAAGCAGTGAAGCAGGTCTGCAGGTGTCTCTCTGTCTTTCCCTCTCTATCCCCCTCCCTTCTCAAATTCTCTCTGTGTTTATCCAAAATAAATAAGTAAAATAAAAATATTTTAAAAAACATTTTAAAAAAGAATAAAATAAGTGACATATTTTTAAAAAAATATAAAGAAGGAAAAGAAAAAAAGGGAGAAAGAAGACATAGAACTGAATAATATAATTGTTGAAATAAACTCACTAGATAGGTTCAATAATAAGTAGTAGAATTAACAGAAAGTAGAATCTATGAATTAGAGGCCTCAGCAGTGGAATTTGCCAGTCTGAACAACAGAGAGAAAAGGAAAAAAGACTAGGATAAAATAAAGGGAACCTCAAGAAACTCATATGACAGCAATGAAAGGTCCAGTATTCATTTCGAAAAGGAGAGGGAAAACTCAAATAAATAATAATCAATGTGGTTTATAGTCAGCAAAATTTATACACTTTTCCCATATTTGGGAGCTACTCTCTTCCATGATCCAGCTTTCTAATGCTTTTTCCAACTATGACATCATCTTCCCAGACAATAACTTGGGTCCACCCACATATCAGATATCAGTTTCAGGCAAAAACTAATAAGGTCATGGGGACTTCAGAATATACCTAAAATAGACCTACTAGCTATTTCCAAAACGGAGACCCCAAATATTCGTCTGCAATATTCCAGCCTTTAGTTCATGATTAACCAACAATTTGTATGGCATTATATGTTAACTGTTCTTTCAGCTACCAGGTTCCAGATGCTACCATGATGCCAACAGGACTTCCCTGGGCAGATGACCCCACCAATTTGTCTTGGAGCCCCGATTCCCCAAAGCCCCGCCCCACTAGAGAAAGAGAGATACATTCTGGGAATATGGATCAACCTGCCAATGCCCATGTTCATTGAGGAAGCAATTACAGAAGCCACACCTTCCACCTTCTGCACCCTATAATGGCCCTGTGTCCATACTCCCAGAGGCTTAAAGAATAGGAAAGCTATCAGGGGCAGGGATGGGATAAGGAGTTCTGGTGGTGGGAATTGTACCCCTCTTATCCTATGGTCTTGACAGTGTTTCCATTTTATAAATAAATAAATAAACATAAAAATAAATTAAAAATAAATAACAGCTGACTTTAAAAGGAGAGTGATTCTAACGCACACTACAATATACTACAATATAGATGAATATTAAGGAAATTATAAAAATAAAATAAGCCAGTTATAAAAAGATAAATGCTATATTATCCAACTTAAATGAGATATCTAGGGTAGTCAAGGTCTGAGAGAAATTAGAATGATGGCTAACTGGCTAGAAGTAGAGAAGGATGGAGGGGTTGGTTTTGTAAGATGAAAAGAGTTTTGAAGATGGAGTACATAAAAATGTAAAGATGCTTAATAATAATGAACTGTACACTTAACATTGTTAAGATAGTAAATTTTCTATTTTGTATTTAATTATAATTACTTTTTAATTAAAATGAGGACATAATGTCTATTTTTTAAAATATGGCAAAATGCATTAAGCTACAGATTCAAGAAACTGAATGAAACACAAATATTATAAAGCCAAACAATGCCCTACTATGAGCAGTGTTATTTAATTGCTAAATAATTTTCTAAAAACTAATGAATAATTCTTGAGAACAGCCTAAAAAACATGGATGCATTACCTATAAGAAAGCACCAGTTTGATATTTTCTTATTTGAAAGCAGGAAGAAATTACACATTTTTTCTAATGGAGCAATGTAACTATCAACTACAGATTCTAGATCATGGAAATCCCTTCAGGAATTAAGGGGAAAATAAAGGGTTTCTCAGGTGATAAAAATAAGACTATATATTGCTAGAAAACCCATACTAAGATTTTTTTATTAATAGAAGATAAATAGAAATAACAGAAGAAAGTTTGAAAATTGGGGCTGGGTGGTGACACACCTGGTTAAGAGCATGCTACAAAGCAAGCACCTGGGCTTAGGGAATGCTCTGCAAGTAGTGAAGCAGGGCTGTCTCTCTGTCTCTTTCCCTCTCTATCTCCCCCTTCCCTCTTGATTTCTGGTTGTCTCTATCCAATGAATAAATAAATATAATAAAAATTAAAAGAAAGTTTGAAACCTTGTTAAAGGAGTGTACCATAGTGTTTAAAAAAATAGGGGAGGATATAATCAACTATGCTAGTAGTTATCATGAGTTTCTTATGTAGTTTTTGATAGGTGAAGAAAAAATTCTAACATCTGATGTAGTGCATATATACAGAGGAAATGTTTAAAACACTTAAGATGTACTTGGGTTGAAAAAGCACAGAAAATGCACAGTATCATTAGCCACGAAGGAAATTTAACACAAAATCACAAAGAGAGTGGGGGAGATACCATAATGGTTATGCAAAAAGATTCTTATACCTGAAGATCCAGGGGTCCAAGTTTA
This sequence comes from Erinaceus europaeus, assembly GCF_950295315.1. NCBI lineage: Eukaryota > Metazoa > Chordata > Mammalia > Eulipotyphla > Erinaceidae > Erinaceus > Erinaceus europaeus. The sequence continues at coordinate 77,701,981 of NC_080185.1, read as the reverse complement.
ATCCCCAGCTCCACCATAAGCCATATTTGAGCACTGTGCTGGTAAAAACAACAACACAAAGAGATAAAACTTCACACCCATTAATATGGTTACTATCAAAAAGACAGATAACAAGAAAAGTTGACAAAGATGCACAGAAATAGAAACCATTATAAACCTCTGGTTTTAAGGTTTGGGATATGCCTCATTTTGTTGTGCTTAGAAGATATATATATATATATATATATATATATATATATATATATATATATATATTTTTTTTTTTTTTTTACCAGAGCACTGTTCAGCTCTGGCTTATGGTGGTGGAGGGGATTGAACCTGGGGCTTTGGAGCCTCAAACATGAGAGTCACTTGCATAACCATTATGCTATCTACCCTCTGCTCGATATTGTATTTTTTAAATGAAGTTTTGTGACAGCTCTGTGTTGAACAAATTTATCTGCCTCATTTTTCCAATAGCATGTGCTTACTTCATATGGACAAGTCTCACAATTATTTCAAAATGTTATTGTTCAGTATTATAACCACTCTGGTGATCTGTGAGCAGAGATCTTTGATATTTTTCTCTTTGATGTTGACTCTCTTGTTACAAATTAATGGCAAAGAAGCCGTTGTTCATTTGCTGTTCTCAAAATCCTAGGGCCCATAAGAATTATGCTCTGCCACGTTCTGTAAATAGAACAACAAAGCCTAGATGTCGGCAATCTGTTTACAACATGGCTTAGTCAATATGCTTAACACACTATTTAGACCTACTGCTCAGAAAAAAATATATTCCTTTCAAAATATTACTGCTTAATGACAATGAATTGGGTCATCCATGAGCTCTGAGGAAGATGGGCATCGAGATTTAATATTTTCTTGCCTTCTAATGCAAAAGTCATTCTGCAGCACATGGATCAATAAGAATTTTTGGCTTTCAAGTCTTATTTAAGAAAAACATTTCATAGGGGAGTACTTGTTATGGATTGTGATGGCTCTGATGGATCTGGACAATGTCACTTGAAAGCCTTTGGGAAAGTATTCACCATTCTACATGTTCTTAAGTATATTTGTAATTCATGGGAGGAAAACAAGATACTAACATTAGCAGGAGTTTGGAAGAAGTTGACTCCAACCGCCATGAAGGACTTTTAGAAGTTCAAGACTTAAGTAGAGGAAGTAGCTGCAGAATATATATATATATATATATATATATATATATATATATATATTGCTATATATTGTTATATATATATTGTTATATATATAGCAATAGAGATAGAATTAAAATTGAAGATGTGTCTAAATTGCTGTAGTCTCATGATACTAGACAAATTGATAAAGAGTTGCTTCTTATAAATCAGGAAAGACAATGATTTCTTTTTTTAATTTTTATTTATAAAAAGGAACATTGACAAAAACCATAGGATAAGAGGCATACAGCTTCACACAATTCCACCACCAGACCTCCGTATACCATCCCCTCCACTAATACCATCCCCTCCACTTTCCTATTCTTTAACCCTCTGGGAGTATTGACCCAAGATCATTGTGGGATGCAGAAGGTGGAAGGTCTGGCTTCTGTAATTGCTTCCACTGAATATGAGCTTTGACAGGTCGATCCATACTCCCAGCCTGTCTCTCTCTTTCCTTAGTGGGGAAGGGCTCTTCTTCTTCTAGCGTTTGCCCTTCTTCCATAGCCAGTCAACAGGTCAGGTTGAAAGCTGTCAGGAGCTGCTTGTTGCTGGCTTTGAAAGTGACTGGGATCCATGTGGATTCAGTCGGCTAGGAAGGATCGTCAGTTTCCCCAATGAATGGGTACTCACGGGATGCACCACAAGAAGGTCGATTCAATGGGGAAGCAGAGCTCCAAGGCACATTGGTGGGGTTGTCTGTTAAGGGAAGTCTGGTAGCATCCTGCTGGCATCTGGAACCTAGTGGCTGAAAAGAGAGTTAACATACAAAGCCCAACAAATTGTTGAACAACCATGGACCTAAAGGCTGGAATAATGCAGATGAAGTGTTGGGGGTTCCTCCATTTTGTAGATAGCTAATAGACATATTTTAGTTATATTTCAAAGGGCCTGTAGCTATACTGGTGCTTTTTGTTCTGTTTTGTTTTGTTTTGTTTTGTTTTTTGCCAGAGCCTGAAATCTGATATGCAGATGGATCCTAATTATTGTCTGGGGAGATGATATCATGGCTGGGAAAAGGACCAGAAACCTGGATCAGGGAAGATAGTAGCTCCCTAATATGGGAAAGGGGTATAAATATTAATGTAAACTTCATTGATTTGATGTGATCTGGGGCCCATAATTAGCTTAGGAGACTGTGTGACCTCTACATCCCTCTAGATCTGAGCTCACATTCTATGGTCATGAGTAGGAACATTCTATGCTTCCCCATATCGACCTATCTTCCTCAGATGTAGCATAGAGTATGTTGTCCATCCTTCCTTCGGAGGATGAAACTTTCTCTACCATTGCTGATCCATGTTGAAGGCAAGGTCCTATGGGGGTCTACAAAGGGGTCTGTTTTGTTGTTCCTGATATAGATGATCAGTAACAATGGAGAGAGGGATTTATTTGAGGTCTAGGCCCAACAAGTCTGTTTGGGAATCTCAGGACTCCCCTATTAGGGCCCCAGCTGGTGGAATGGCCTGATAGTGACTAAAGAGTCATCGTTAAAGTATGCCAGGCTCTTACTTTTATTCCACTTTTGTAGTCCTTGCTTTGATAAGGTTAGCTTTGGAATGAGTGAAATAACTGTAATAGGAAGTAGGTGAAGAGGGTATCTAAGTCTAAGTAGACACTACTTCATTATGAACTTGATACTGACTCACTACAGACTATTGTGTATTTTTGCTTTCAGGTATATATTTTGCCCTAATTTATGGATACATGTGAACATATGCTTTATCTTATGGAACCTGGCCTATATCTAGGTTTGGGGAGTTTTTTAGGAAGTGGACCTCTTGGAATGGAATTAAGAGAATACCATGAAAGGAAAGGCCTCACCCAAGTGATGAGGGTGAAGTATTGGCAATCCATGCCTGACATCTCTGTATACAGTCTGAGGTGAAGAATGCTGAGATAGTACTCATTGCACTGATTAGGTTGGAATTAGTGGATGCGATATTTTTGGACTGACTTGAGAGAAGCATGCAGGGAAGTGAGCCACACCCCAGAGGTTCCAGAATTGGGAGAAACATAGGCTCTATAGAGGAAGCGGGAGACTCCTGTTGTCTTAGGGTTTAAGAAAACAATAGATAGTTATTGCAATAGTCACATTGTTTGCCAATTGGGTTAACTTTGAAAAATCCCTTTGTTAGGATTTGCTGTATCATACACACCCTCACCATATTGTATGTCCTTTGACATTATTTGCATGTAGCTATGCCACCAGTTGCTTTTGTTCTCCCTGAACTAAGCTTTTAAGAGAGTCAACATATCAAAGACTCAGCCTATGAATTAAAAAGACTCAGTCTGTACTTTAAAAAGTTTGAGACATTCAATCAGTTTTCCCCCTCTCATATTACTTAAATAGTGACTTATATGACTACAAATTTGTAGGGGTGTACATAAACACCATTCCCACCACCAAAAGACTGTGTCCCATCCCCTCCCCCCACCCCACTCCCATGAAGTTGAACATCCACCGTCACCCTCCACCTAGGGATTTTACTTTGGTGCCCTACTACAAATTTAGACAGATCCTGCTTTGAGTTTCACTTTCTGTTATTCTTTCTCAACTTCTGTTTATGAGTGGGATCATCCCATACTTGTATTTATCTTTCTGACTTAGTTCTCTTAACATAATTCATTCTAGCTCCATCCAAGATGGGTCAGAGAAGTTTGGTTCATTGTTCTTAATAGCTGCATGATTTCTGAAGATGGAATCCTATTCATGATGAAAATACTATGATGACTGTTAAAATGGAAGAATGTAATTTAGAATATTACACAGTTGCTTAAGCAGTGGCAGAGTTTGAAAAATAAATTAATCCCAGTTTTGATCATTTTACTGTGGCTAAAATGCTATCAAACAGCATCATATGACCCTGTCATGAAAAGAAGAGTCAGTCAGAGCCGGAAAGTTAATTCACCTGGATAATGAACACTTTTTTTTCCCCAGAAATGTGACCAAGGTTTGAGCCAAGCCCTACGTCAATGGTGGAAACTTTGGTGCTATAGTGTCTTTCCCTCTCCTATATCTCTGGCTCACTTTGTTTTTAATTATATATTTTTTTCAAGGTGTGTTATACCAAAGTAAAGGGTTCTGAGAAAGGAAGGGAGTAGGGTGGAGGCTTTGGGGTCCTGGTGCATGATGGTGGAAAAATACCAAAGTTAGGGGTATGAGAGTGTTTTGCAGGCACCTATCAAAGCAAGATAAGAGATTTTACCCATTTGTTAATAACTGTACTATAAATTATCAAGCCTCCAGTAAAATTATAAAGAAAGAGCTATTTATTTATTAGCATGTATGCAAAAGAAAAAACTATAGAGGACTACTGTGCTATATGTGATACTTGAGGTGGAACCCAGAACTTCATTTTTTGTTTGTTTTTTGTTTTCTAATAATAGAGCGTTTTTAATTTATTTATAAAATGGAAATATTGACAAGACCATAGGATAAGAGGGATACAATTCCATACAGTTCCCACCACCAGAGCTCTGTATTCCATGCCATCCCTTGAAAGCTTTCCTAGTCTTTATCCCTCTAGGAACATGGACCCAGGAACATTATGGAGTGCAGAAGGTGGGAAGTCTGGTTTCTGTGATTGCTTCCGCACTAAACATGGGTGTTGGCAGGTCGATCCATACTCCCAGCCTGTCTCTATCATTCCCTCGTGGGATTGAGCTCTGGAAAAGTGGGGCTCCAGGACACATTGATGAGGTCATCTGCTTAGGGAAGCCAGGTTGGCATCATGGTAGCATCTGGAACTTGGTGGCAGAGTAATGAAGCTGGAGGGTTGACATTCCATGCCTGATGTCTCTGGACACAGCCTGAAGTGAAACATGCGAGAACCTCATGTTTTTAAATTCAACACTCTAACCACTGTACCATCACCCAGACAATTCTGTCTCTCTACCTGAAAAAGTCAGCCCACAGTAGTGAAGCCTTGGGACTAAAAACAACTGAAATAGCAAAAGTCAGTCACTGTGGCAAACTTCTTTCTTGCCCCATGTTAAGATATTTCCAGTTACTTCTGACATTTATAAACCCCTACTAACAACCAACTTTGTCAGCAGTCTTCAATACTGAACAAGACACTCTACCAACAATAAAACTTATAACCCATTGAATCCTCAGATTATGGTTAATGTTTTCAGCATTTCAATATTGTAAATGTATATATATATATATATTTGTTTTACGACACAATACTATTGGACAGTTACTGGGCTATAGTATAGACAACTTTTTTGTTATTGTTGCTTGCTTTTTTATTTTTTTATAATTTTTATTTACAAAAAGGAAACACTGACAAAAACCATAGGATAAGAGGAATACAACTCCACACAATTCCCACCACCAGAATTCCATATCCCATCCCCTTCCCTATAGCTTTCCTATTCTTTAACCCTCAGGGAGCATGAACCAAGGTACATTATCAGGTGCAGAAGGTGGAAGGTCTGGCTTCTGTAATTGCTTCCACGTTGAACATGGGAGTTGACAGGTTGATCCATACTCTCAACCTATCTCTCTCTTTCCCTGGTGGGGCAGGGCTCTGGTGAAACAGGGCTCCAGGACACATTGGTGGGGTTGTCTTCCCAAGGAATTCCGGTTGGCATCATGTTAGCATCTGGAACCTGGTGGCTGAAAGAAGAGTTAACATATAAAGCCAAACAAGTTGCTGACTAGTCATGAACCTAAAGACTAGAATATTGAAAATGAAGGTTTGGGGGGAGTCTCCATTTTATAGATAGTTAGTAGGCCTATTTTACCTATATTCCAAAGGGCCATTGACTATACTAGTTTTTTGTTCTGAGCCTGACATCTGATATGCAGGTGGATCCAAGTTATTGTCTAGGGAGATGATATCATGGCTAGAAAAAGGATCAGAAAGCTGCATCAGAGAAGAGAGTAGCTCCCAAATATGGGAAAGGTGTATAAATATTGTTGACTGTAAACCCCATCGAACTGATGTGATCTGGGGTCCATATTCAGCTTAGGAGCCTATGTGACCTCTGTATCCCTGTAGATATGAGTTCACATTCTGTGGTCATGTGTAGGAATATTCCAAGTTGCCCCGATTTCAGAACCCATCTTCCTCAGGTGGAACATAGAGTATGTTGTCCTTCGTCCCTTTGGAGGATGGAACATTCTCTACCATTGTTGATCCATGTTGAGGGCAAGGTCCAATGGTGCCCCTACTGTGTTGTTCCTGATAGAGATGACTGGTAACAATAGAGAGAGGGATTTATTCGAGGTCTAGACCCATCATGTCTGTTTGGGAATCTCAGGACTCCTCGACTAGGGCCCCAGATGATGGTGTGGCCTGATAGTGACTAAAAGAGTCATCGTTAAAGTATGCCAGTCTCTTGCCCTTATTCAACTTTTGTAGTCCTTACTTTGATAAGGTTAGCTTTGGAGTGATGGAAGTGTAATAGGAAGTAGGTGAGGAGGGCATCAAATTCTAAGTAGACACTATTTCACTATGAACTTTGTGGTGTCTTTTTAGGTCTTTCTATTTGCTTGCTACATATACTGACTCACTGCAGACTATTGTGTACTTTTCCTTTTTAGGTATATATTTTGCCCTAATTTATGGATACATGTGAACATATGCCCTATCTCATGAGACTTGGTCTATATCTAGGTTTGAGGCTTTGTTAGGAAGTGGACCAGCCTAAATGGAATTAGGGGTCTTATGAGAAAAGAATGGTCTCACCCAAGTAATGATGCTGAAGGGTTGACATTCCATACCTGATGTCTCTGGACATAGTCTGAAGTGAAGCATGCTGAGGTGGTACTCATTGCATTGAATGGGTTGGGATCAGCAGATGCAGTATCATTTGGTAAGAATTGAGAGAAGCATGCAGGAATGTGAGCCCCTCCCTAGAGGTTCCAGGTCTGGCAGAAATAAAGGCTCTATAGAAGAAGCAGCAGGTTCTTGCTGTCTTAGGGGTTTAAGAAGGCAATAGGTAGTTATTGCTGTAATCAAATTACTTGGCAATTGGGTTAACTTTGAAAATCCCTTTGTTAAGATACGCTGTATCATACACAATATCACATTATTCATATATAGCTGTGTCTTATAAGAGTAATGACACTTGCTGATTCTGTTCTCCCTGGTCTAAGGTTTTAGGAGAGTCAACTCAGCCTATGATCTGTGCTTTAAAAAGTTTAAGACATTCAGTCAATTTTCCCCTCTCATATTAATTAAATAGTGATTTATATGACTTCAAGTTAATAGGAGTGTACATAAACACCATTCCCACCACCAAAAGTCTGTGTCCCATCCCATCCATCCCCTTTCCCCCCGCCACCCAACCCCAGTGAAGCTGAACATCCACCCTTACCCTCAACCCAGAGATTTTTACTTTGGTGCCCTACTCCAAAGACAGTCAGATCCTGCTTTGAGTTTCCCTTTCTGTTCTTCTTTCTCAGCTTCTGTTTATGAGTGGGATCATCCCATACTCATCTTTGTCTTTCTGACTTAGCTTACTTAACATAATTCCTGCTAGCTCCATCCAAGATGGGTCAGAGAAGGTGAGTTCATTGTTCTTAATAGCTGTGTAGTATTCTATTGTGTATATATACCACAGCTTTCTCAGCCATTCATCAGTTATTGGGCACCTGGGTTGCTTTCAGGTTTTAGCTATTACAAATTGTGCTGCTAGGAACATAGTTGTACACATATCTTTTTAGTTGGGTGTTATGGCGTCCTTGGGGTATATCCCTAGGAGAGGAATTACTGGATCATATGGAAGGTCCATGTCTAGCCTTGTGAGAGTTCTTCGGACTGCTCTCCACAGAGGTTGAACTAATTTACATTCCCACCAGCAGTACAGAATGGTTCCTTTGTTCTCACAGACTCTCCAGCATTTGTTGTTCATGAAAAATTTAAATGCCAGAGAGATTTCACAGTAGTTGCACATATAACTTGCATATGAGAGGTTTCAAGTTTGATCCTCAATACCACCAATAGCCATAAATGAGCAGTATTCTAGTAATATATATATGAAACAGAATAAAAATATTTGGATAGAGAAGTGACTCTGAAGTTTGTGTATTCATGAGGCCTTGGTTTGCTTCTTCCATACTACATTAAATAAAGAACAAGGAAAACAGAAAGAGTCCAGAGTAAGCAATCCACAGAAAAATAAAATATAGTAATGATTTATTGGGATCTGGATGGGAGTTGGAAGATAAGGAGGGTTCCTTTTTGAGATGATAAAAATGTTCAAGAATTGATTTTGGCAAATCATAATGATCATAATAGTTGTAACAATGTATTCATACTTCCAGAAATCACAAAATTATACAGATTAAATGGTGAATTACATGATATATAAATTACATCTTAATAGATATGTTATTTTTTAGTAAGGAGTAAAAATGGGCCCAAAAGCAAATTAGGCTTCTACACTTGCTTGAAGTTCTAGAGAAGCAGCAAATGAGACTAGAGAACCAAATATTTGGAAAAATGAGAAGCTTTATTATTCTAGCAAGCATGGTGTTGGACTTCTCTGAGAAGAGCACCAGCCCCCAGCCTTTGTTTACTGGGAAATTGTGCCGATGCAGTCACATCTGCCATGTTGTCCCCTCAGGCTACTGCTAATTCCCGCGAGAGTTGGGACATTTTCAGAGTGCCTGTTCAGCCATGTTGTGCCCTCAGGGCATTGTCTATATCCCCGCGATATTTGGAGTGCTTTGGTTACTCCTCCCCCCTCCCATTCTCACAAGAGTTATTATCCTATCCTGGAGTGCTATGGTTACTCCTCCCCCTTCCCATTCTCACGAAAGCTACTCCTATAAAAGCCTTTCTTCTTCCTCACCTCACTCTCTTGCCAGCACTTCACTCCGGTGTTCAGACACAGGAAAGGTTACTGCATGAGGCGGCCATTTTCACTACCTCCATATGTCCCAACCTGCCTCTCTAGCACCCAACTCTGAGGTGCCAGCGCAAATAAAGATTTGTGTTTCCTCTTCACTCCGGACCCCCCTCTCTCATCTCTGCAGCCCGCGCACAACAACATTTGTTCTCTTGGGTATTTATACCTATAGGACAGATCTCTAATTTACTTGTGATTTCTTTGGTGCATAGCAAGCAGGGAGTACAGAAATAGATTATTAGCAGTTGGTGCTTACAGTTACACATATAGTTACATGTCTTCACATACATTCCCACATAAGGCAGTGACATTCCCTCTGTCTACATATAGCCTTGCCTTTATTTAGCTATTTCACTAAGTCATCAATACTGAAATACTGTAGTAAGTTATGTATATATTTTAGTATCTAGTACACCCACTAATACCCTCTAATCAAGGTACATTGTGTGAAATATTCAGTATCAGTGTAAAGATTAAACTATTGTAAAATAGAAATAAAAAAATAAAAATTACTGTAAAGTGTTCAAACTACCCATGAGAAGGCAAGAAAGTAAGAATCATAAACAGGGAATGAACAGAAAACAAAATACAAGTTGAGGCCTTTAACACCAAAATATCAATAACATTAAAAGTAAATCAATTATGTACACCATGTAAAAGACAGGTCAGCAAGGTAGGTTGTCAAATACTGCATAACTATATTCTGACTATTAGAAATTTATTTTTATTTTTTTCTTTTCATTTTTTGAAGTTAGTTGTTCTTTTTTGGGGGAGAGGTGTTTGTTTTTGTTTTTGCCACCATGGTTATTGGTGGAGCTCAGAACTTGCACAATTTCACTGTTCCTGGTGGCCACTTCTCCCTTTTTGTTTGTTTTTCATTGATAGAGAAGAGGAGGAGAGACAAAGAGAGATACCTACAGCACTGCTCCACTACTCCACTGCTGTGAAGGTTCTCCCCTGAGACTGGGAACTAGGGGCTTGAACCCAGCTCCTCACACATGCTAATATGTTTGCTCTACCAGATGTGCCACTGCCAAGCCCCTATTTTTGAGGTTTTACTGATGTTTGCTATAAATAATAGATATATTCAGGGGAAAAATTGAAGCAGAATACACAAGCATCTTCATTAATTCTTGGGAAAGTCCTTTTTGGTCTCACCAATATTTCTCCTAAGAATAATTCTTAAGCTTTCCTTCAAGGTGACTAATTAAATTCTAGAATTAAATGTATGAAAATTAATTCTTCCTTACTATAGCTGATATGCATTTATAATGTATTTTTTCAATTTTGTTGTTGCCATTATTGTTATTGTTGTTTGCTCTGGGGTAATGTTTATTTCTGAGATTTTACTAGGGCTTATAAAGTTATAAGATTTCAGGGGTATATGAGAATTCATCCTAATTTGACCTATCAACACCCATGTTCAGCAGGGAAGCAATTACAGAAGCCAGACCTTCCACCTTTTGCATACCATAATGACCCTGGGTACATACTCCCAGAGGGATAAGAATAGGAAAGCTATCAGGGGAGGGGATGAGATGTGGAGCTCTGATGGTGGGAATTGTATACAGTTGTACCCTCTTATCCTGTGGTTTTGTCAATGTTTCCTTTTTATAAAGAAAAAAAATAAATGAAAAAAATTTAAAAGGTCTTTCTAAACAAGAAGTGCAGACGGCTGGATCACAAAGAGGGTGTGGAGGTGGCTCTGGCAACTTTATGGGTCATGGAGGTAACTTTGTAGATGGTGGAGGAAACTGGCATGGTGGATACTTTAGTGGAAAAGGAGGTTATGGTGGAGGTGGTGGCAGCAGAGGTAATTATGAGGAGGTGATGATGGATATAACAGATTTGGGGGTGATGATGGCAACTATGGTGGTGGTCCTAGATATAGCCGTAGAGGAAGCTATGGCGGTGGTGGACCAGGATATGGAAACCAAGATGGTGGATATAGTGGTGGTAGTGGAGTGAAGGAAGAAGTTTTGATGGTGGTAACTATGGAGGTAATTGCAATGATTTTGGAAATTATAGTGCACAGAAGCAATCAAATTATGGACCCATGAAGGATTCCAGAACAGTTTTGGTGGAAGAAGCTCAGGTAGTCGGTATGGCAGTGGTTATGGTAGCAGAAGCTTCTAGACTCGGCAGAAAAGGGCTACAGTTCTTAGCAGCAGAGAGAGCAAGGAGTTGTCAGGAAAGCTGCAAGTTAAGACTGTCATCCCAAGTTCATTAAAGGAGCAGTAAAATCTGCCATAGAAGAAGTGATGACCTACAGTCAGAAAAGTTACTTCAGCTTAAACAGGAAACCCTTTTTGTTAAGGACTGTCATAGCCAGTCTGCAAAAAGTGCAGCTATTGACTGTCAAATAGATGTACATTCCTAGTATTCTTTGCTTGGAATTCTTCTTTATCTTATATTCACATAATTATTCCTTCATTTTTTCATTATATTTTGCATGTTACATCTTTTTTCATGTTTAAATTCAACCTACTTTTGTATTAATAGGATGCAAGGAGTCACTTCATAAGCGGTGAAGCAGGTCTGCACGTGTCTATCGTTCTCTCGCCATCTCTGTCTTCCCCTCCTCTCTCTATTTCTCTCTATCCTATCCACCAATGGTTACATCAGCAACAACAATAATAATAATAACTACAACAATAAAACAAGGGCAACAAAGAAAATAAATAAATATTAAAAATTCTTTAAAAAGGGACACTATCAGAAGGATTAGGGTTAGGGTTAGGGTTAGGGTATAACAAAACTAATTGTGTACAACAAATAGCTGAAACTCAAAAGGTATAAGAAAGAAGAAATAAGTAAATATGCAAATATAATTGGGGAATTATACAACAGGCAATAATTCTTATAATTACTAGACAGAAAATCAGCAAGGATATTGAAGAATTTAACAAAACAGTAAATCCACAAATCATATTGACATATGTATAACACTAGACATATGTATAAGACCAGCATATGTATAACACCAGCATCACTAGACTACACATTTTTAATCACCCATGAAATTTTTGTCAAGATGAAACATCCTGGGCCACAGAAGAAACCTCATTAACTTTTTAAAAAGAACTGAGATAATAGAGTATGTTCTCAAATCATAATGGAATCAAAACAGAATTCATTAACGGTAAAATAACAGAAAACTCTCCAAACACTTATAAATTTAAACACCCTGTTTCAAAGTAACCCATGTGTCTAAGAGGAACTTAAAAATATAGGGCAAGTGATGTAACTCAGTGATGTAGTGCGTGCTTTACATGTCTGAGGCCCTGTGTTTCATTTTTGACAGGCATACATGTACACAGATGCACACAGAGAGAAAGAGAGAGAGAGTCTCTAGGGCCAGGTGATTTCACTAGATGTTGCTACTCAATGTTAAAAATAAGCACTAATTATATATTTAAATATATATATGTATATATTTTAGAAAATATAAGGAGGGAACATTTTCCAACTTTATTAAACTTTCTGGACAGAGAGAAGAGAAAGGGAGAGAGCAGAGCACTACTTAACTCTGACATATCTGATGTCAGGGATTGAAACTGGACTTCACAGGCACAGTGAGTTAAGAGCATCTGGTGCAAAGCACAAGGGCCAATTCAAGGGTCCCAGTTCGAGCCCCCAACTCCCCACCTACAGGGGGGTCATTTCACAAGCAGTGAATCAGGTCTGCAGGTGTTTTTCTCTCCCCCTCTCTGTCTTCCCTTCTTCTCTCCATTTCTCTGCCCTATCCAACAACAATGACATCAATAATAACAATAATAATAACCACGACAAAGATAACACAAGGGCAAAAAATGGGGAAAAAATAGGCTCCAGGAGCAGTGGATTCGTGATGCAGCCACTGAGCCCCAGCAATAACCCTGGAGAAAAAAAAAAAAGAAACTGGACTTCAGACTTGCAAGTTCTCCATTCTTCCAATGAACTTTATCACTGTACTAGCTCCATGGCCCTCACAGCTTATTTTATCAGACCAGTATTGCCCTGATACTAACGCAATACTAGAAAGGAACACTAGAAACCAATATATCTTATCAAATTAAGTATAAAATCCTCAACAAAATATTAATAAATAGAGAGACATGGTATATAAAACAATTACACACTTTAATTTAGTGGGATTTACTCCAAGCTGTAAAACTTATCCAGCATTTGTAAATCAATTATCGTCAAAAAGACTAAAGGAACTTACATTATCATATTATTAATGTTAAAAAGCATTTGATGAATCCAACACTCATTCATGATTCAATCCCTCAGCAAACTGAGAACTAAGGGAAACTTCTTCAAGTTGATTAAAAATAACTACCAAATAAAGCCCATTGCAGTTAATATAATACTTTATGATAAATTAATATTCCTCCAAAGGCAATCATATATACGCTCACCTTTTTTGTTTTTGTTTGTTTATTTTTCCAACAGAATTATATCTATTGTTCAGTTTTTTTGTTTTTGTTTGTTTGTTTACTTTGCCAACAGAATTATCTCTATTGTTCAGTACTTCACAACAACCCCACTGTTACCAGTGGCCTTTTGTTGCTGTTGATTTTGTTTTGTTTGTTTCTTATTTATTTATTTATTTATTTATTTATTATTTATCCCCTTTTATTTCCCTTGTTGTTTTTTATTGTTGTAGTTATGTTTCTCTTTTTTGATAGAGGGTGAGAGAGAGTGATATAAAGGGAAAGCAAGGAGTGAAAGAAAGAGAGAGAGAGGAGAGGGACACTCAAAGCACTATTCTACCTCTTTTTTGTTTCAGGTTTGACCATTGTCATAATTTTATTGAATATTGTTGTATTAGACTTCTATTTATATATTTACTTATTTAAAAAAAGGAGACATTGGGAGTCGGGCGGTAGCACAGTGGGTTAAGTGCACGTGGCGCAAAGCGCAAGGACTGGCTTAAGATCCCAGTTCGAGCCCCCGGCTCCCCACCTGCAGGGGAGTCGCTTCACAGGCGGTGAAGCAGGTCTGCAGGTGTCTATCTTTCTCTCCCCCTCTCTGTCTTCCCCTCCTCTCTCCATTTCTCTCTGTCCTATCCAACAACGATGACATCAATAACAACAGCAGCAACAACAACAACAAAAAGACAACAAGGGCAACAAAAGGAAAATAAATAAATGAAATAAAAAATTTAAAAAAAAAAAAGGAGACATTAACAAAACTGTAGCATAAGAGAGGTACAACTCCATACAGTTACCACCACCAGATCTCTATATGTTATCCCCTCCTCTGATAGTTTTTCCATTCTTTATCCCTCTGGGGGTATGGACCCAAGGTCATTGTGGGTTGTAGAAGGTAGAAGGTCTGGCTTCTGTAATTGCTTCCCCGCTGAACATGGGCATTGACTAGTTGATCCATACTCCTAGTCTGCCTCTCTCTTTCCCTAGTAGGGTGGGTCTCTGGGGAAGCAGAGCTCCATATCACAGTGGTGGGGTCGTCTGTCCAAGGAAGTCTGGTCAGCATCATTCTGGCATCTGGAACCTGGTGGCTGAAAAGAGAGCTCACATACAAAGCCAAACAAATTGTTGAACAATTATGTACCTAAAGGCTGGAATAGTGCAGATGAAGTGTTGGGGGGGGTACTCACTGCAGACTTTAGTGTACTTTTGCTTTCAGGTATATATTTTGCCCTAGTTTATGGATACATGTGAAGATATGCTCTATCTCATGGGACCTGGTCTATATCTAGGTTTTGGGACTTTGTTTGGAAGTGAACATCCTGGAATGGAATTAGAGAATAGTATGAAAGGAAAGGTCTCACCCAAGTAATGAAGCTGAAGGGTTGTCATTCCACACCTAATGTATCTGGACACAGTATGAAATGAAGCATGCTGTGGGGTGGAATTTGTTGCATTGATTAGGTTGTGATCAGCGGATGCAATATTATTTGATATGAATTGAGAGAAGCATGCAGGAAAGTACTCCCCACTCTAAGGTTCCAGAACTGTGGGAAATATAGGCTCTATAGTGGAAATGTGAGGCTCCTGCTGTCTTAGGGTTCAAGAAGACAATGGATAGTTATTGTTATCATCACATTATTTGGTAATTGGGTTAACTTTGAAAAGTCCCTTTGTTAGGGTTTGTTGTATAATACCCAACATCTTGTATATAGCTGCCCCACCGGTTGCTTCTGTTCTCCCTGGTCTAGGCTTTTGAGAGAGTCAACATATCAAAGACTCAGCCTATGTATTAAAAAGACTCTGTGCTTTATAAATATCAAGACATACAATTTTTACCCTCTCATATTAATTAAATATGATTTATATGACTATAATTTAATAGGAGTGTACTAAACACCATTCCCACCACCAAAAGACTGTGTCCCATCCCACCCACCCAGCCCTGCCTCCCTGCTGCCCTTGGAAGCTAAATGTCCACTCTCCCCCTCACCACAGGGTTTTTACTTTGGTGCCCTCCTCTAAATTTAGTCAAATCCTGCTTTTAGTTTCTCTTTCTTTTCTTCTTTCTCAACTTCTGTTGATGAGTGGGATCATCTCATACTCATCTTTAGCTTTCTGACTTAGCTCACTTAACATAATTCCTGCTAGCTCCATCCAAGATGGGTCAGAGAAGGTGGGTTCGTTGTTCTTAATAGCTGTGTAGTATTCCATTGTGTATATATACCACAGCTTTCTCAGCCATCATCTGTTGTTGGGCACCTGGGTTGCTTCCAGGTTTACTATTGTATCTGTTATGATACTTCTCTCCTACAGGTAGGGATCAGAAATTTGAACCTAGGTCCATGTGTGCTCTACCTGTATACCACCTCCCATATCCACTCTTACCATTTTTATTAAGGATTTAATATTTACAAAATTATGGCACAACAGTGGTATAATTCTACACAGTTCCCATCACCAGAGTTCCAAGTCCCCATTTCCTCCACTGAAAACTGTAGTAGCCCTCCCAAGATTTCATATGTGGGTCCAGTATTATTTCTTTTTATTATTATTTCTTTATTGGGGGATTAATGTTTTACATTTGACAGTAAATACAGTGGTTTGCATATGCATAACATTTCACAGTTTTCAACACAACAATACAACCCCCACTAGGTTCTCTGTCATCCTTTTTGGGGTTCAGTATTATTTCTTTTTTTAAAAATTTTATTTTATTTTTTAATTAATTTTATTTATTTATTCCCTTTTGTTGCCCTTGTTGTTTTATTGTTGTAGTTATTGTTGTCGTTGTTGGATAGGACAGAGATAAATGGAGAGAGGAGGGGAAGACAGAGAGGAAGAGAGAAAGATAGACACCTGCAGACCTGCTTCACCGCCTGTGAAGCGACTCCCCTGCAGGTGGGGAGCCGGGGTTCGAACCAGGATCCTTATGCCGGTCCTTGTGCTTTGCGCCACCTGCGCTTAACCCGCTGCACTACAGCCCGACTCCCTCAGTATTATTTCTATAACTGTATGTCTATATATTTGTCCATTTCCTCCATGGTCCTGCCCTTTACCCCCTTCCAAGTCAAACCTAGACCCACTGCCACTTTCAAATGTCCTTTTTTCCTCTTTTCTATCTGAGTCCTGAAGGAATTAAGAGTTCAGAGCCCACTGGTCATCTTCCCTTATTATTTTTCTCCCTCTGGGAGCATGGAACAAACTCTTTATGAGGTTCAGAAGGTAGGAGTTCTAACTTCTCTAATTGTTTCTCCACTGGTCATGGGTGTTGACAGGTCAGCCCATACCCCCAACCTGTTTCTATCTTTTCCTAATGGGGTAGAGATCTAGAGAGGTGAGATTCCAGGACACACTGGTGACGTCTTCTACTGTTATTGTTCTTAATCATCATAGTACTAGTACTTACCTTTAGCAAGACAAAGAAATAGAAGGCACACTGATCAGAAAGAAAAAAATAGAAATTTTGTATTTGCATTAAGATATAATTACCTTCATAGTAATATCACAAGGAGTACGCCTTACCCCCAAACTCTAGAACTAGAATTTAGCTGTATCAGTTCATAAGATCAAAATTTACACTTATTGTGTTTTTGTATATAGTTCTCATATTAGGCATCTCTTATAGACAACTGTAGTTGAGTCTTATTTCTTTTTAATTCAGTTGAGCCTTTTAATTAGATTTTGATAACTTAAAGTAATTAATGTCATGTTAGAATTTAAGCCTACCAATTTATTTTTTTCCTATGCCTGGGCCATAAACAACAATGTCAAAGCTCTATGTCCACCTGCCCACTCTCCAAAAACCACCATAATCTTCCCTCCAAGAGTTCAAGAGAGAGCTTGGTTACTATTTTAAGTAGTGCAAGTATGAACATAGAAATACATAAATACTTTCAAGTTAGTATTTTAATGTCCCTTAGATATATGTGTAGGAACAGCATTACTCTATCACAAGGTATTTTTATTTGTTTAAGGACTATTCATACTGTTTTCCATAGTGGCTGCACCACTTTACTTTCCCACTAAAAGTGTGCCAGAAGTCATTTTTATTCACATCTTTGCCAATACTTGTCACTTCTTATTTTGTTGACGTAGACCATTCACACAAGTGTGAAGTGGCAACTCATTGTGGTTTTAATTAATATCTCCCTAATGACAAGCAATGTGGAAATTTTTTTTCATATATCTGTGGGTTGTGTTTCACATAGAACTGTAGAACTTCCTATTTCAGAGTCATACACAAATTTAATGCAATACCTATTAAAGTTCTACCAAGCTTTTTAAGAGAATAAAACATAAACTATAATCATTTATCTGCAACCAGAAAACACATAGAATTGCTAAAACAATCTTAAGGAAAAGAAACAGAAATGGAGACATCACACTCCCAGATCTCAAACTATATTCTAAGGCCATCATCATCAACACAGACTGGTACTGAAACAAAAATAAGCACACAGAGCATTGAAACAATTAAAGCCCGGAACTATAACCCCACACCTATGGACATCTAATCTTTGATAGGGGGGCCCAAAGTATTAAATGTAGGAAGGATGTTCTCTTCAATAAATGGTACTGGCAAAACTGGGTTGAAACATGCAGAAGAAAGAAACTGAACCAACTTATCTCACCAGAAACAAAAATCAACTCCAAATGGATCAAGAACATGGATATTAGACCAGAATCTAACAAATACTTAAAAGAAAACATTGGTGGAATACTTCCCCACCTGAACCTCAAGGACATCTTTGATGAAACAAACTCAACTGCAAGGAAGACTAAAGCAGAAACAAACCAATGGGACTACATCAAATTGAAAAGCTTCTGCACAGCCAAAGAAACTATCACACAAACCAAGAGACCCCTCACAGAATGGAAGATCTTCACATGCCATACATCAGACAAGAGACTGATCACGAAAATATACAAAAAGCTCAGCAAACTTAGTAACAAAAAAGCCAATGACCCCATCCAAAAATGGGAAGAGGATATGAACAAAACATTCACTACAGAGGAGATCCAAAAGGCTAACAAACACATGAAAAATTGCTCCAGGTCACTTATTGTCAGAGAAATGCAAATAAAGAAAACATTGAGATACCACCTCACCCCTGTCAGAATGGCATACATCAAAAAGGACAGCAGCAACAAATGCTGGAGAGGCTGTGAGGACAGAAGAACCCTTTTGCACTACTGGTGAGAATGTAAACTGGTCCAGCCTCTATGGAGAGTAGTCTGGAGAATTCTCACAAGTCTAGACATGGACCTTCCATATGACCCAGTAACTTCTCTCCTGGTGATATATCCCAAGGACTCCATAACACCCAACCAAAAAGATATGCATACATCTATGTTCCTAGAAGCACAATTCATAATAACTAAAATATGGAAGCAACCCTGGTGCCCAACAACAGATGATGGCTGAGAAAGCCGTGGTATATATACACAATGGAATACTATGCAGAGCTAAGTCAGAAAGATAAAGATAGTATGGGATGATCCCACTCATCAACAGAAGTTGAGTAAAAATAACAGAAAAGGAAACTCAAAGCAGGATCTGACTAAATTTGTAGTACGGCACCAATGTAAAAACCCTGGGTTGAGGGTGAGGGTGGATGTTCAGATTTAAGGGGGGGGCGAGAAGGGGAGTGGGCATGGGTTGGCACACAGTCTTTTGGTGATGGGAATGGTGTTTATGTATACTCCTATTAATTTGTAGTCATATAAATAAGTAATATGAGAGGGGAAAACACTACATGCCATGGGAGGATTGACACAAGATTTCCTCAAAGAGATTCGCTTGTGTGGAAAGACCTGGATGGGACTACTGGATGCTTTCATCCTTTGAGAGCTGATATTAGCACCAGTTTATTGGGAAGAGACTTGCTGGAATCTCTTAATGTGGTAATATCCTCAGATGCCTCTGCAGGGCGTCACACTCACTCCTGAGAGACTTTGAGATCCAGCCAGCACCCCCAATACTAACTGCCACTGTTCATAACACAACTTCCCACTTAGATTGGCTTTCTAACGAGCCTGTCTGGGTGGAGCAGTGGCATTTGCCTAGGGTGAAGCTAGAAATTTTAAAAGAGCTTGTCCAAGAGCAGTTGTCCTTGGGACACAGTCGCCATTCCCGGAGCCAACCTGGGCTGCTGCTTATTCAGCAATGCAGGTTACAGACCAGGAAATCATGGCGGAGCAGGAAAGCAATGTGTCTTTATTGATCAGAGACAATGCTTTTATATATTTAGAACCAGAAGTGGTAAGTTGGAAAAGGAAATGGCTAGGAAAGGGGATGGAGAAAAGGAAAGAGCCAGAAGGTACAAAGCTTCCCGTAGCAACAGTTGCTAGGGTTTTAACTGGCAGGAATAATATACCCTGCAGGCAGGGAGGGTCTCCAGGTAGAAAGAAGACAGATCAGGCAAAACAATGATTATGTAAATAGACCATAGTGTCAGCAGTGGAGGATGGATCAGGGGGGCTGCCTGACAGATTGAATGTCTCAAAATTTTTGAAGGGCAGACTGTCTTTTTAATACATAGGCTGAGTCTTTGTTATGTTCACTCTCTTAAAAGCTTAGTCCAGGGAGAACAGAAGGAATGGGTGGCATAGCTATATCCAAATAATGTTGAAGGACATAAAATATGGTGAGGGTGTGTATGATACAGCAAATCCTAACAAGGGATTTTTCAAAGTTAACCCAATTGCCAAACAATGTGATTATTGCAGTAACTATCACTGTCTTCTAAAACCCTAAGAAAACAGGAATTTCCTGCTTCCTCTATAGAGGAAGCAGGAAATTCCTCTATATTTCTACCAATCCTCTATATTTCTACCAATCCTCTACCAAATTCCTCTATATTTCTACCAATCCTGGAACATCTGAGGCAGGGCTCACTTCCCTGCATGCTTCTCTCAAGTCATACCAAATGATATTGCATCTGCCGATTCCAACCTAGTCAATACAATGAGTACCATCTCAGCATTCTTCACTTCAGACTGTGTACAGAGATGTTAGTCATGGAATGCCAACCCTTCACCCTCGGGTGAGACCTTTCCTTTAATGGTATTCTCTAATTCCATTCCAGGAGGTTCACATACTAACAAAGTCTCAAAACCTAGATATAGACCAGGTCCTGTAAGATAGAGCATATAAATTAGGGCAAAATATATACCTGAAAGCAAACATATACAATAGTCTATAGTGAGTTAGTGTCAAGTTCATAATGAAATAGTGTCCACTTAGACTTAGATAACCTCCTCACCTACTTCCTATTACATTTCTCTCATTCACTCCAAAGTTAACCTTATCAAAGTAAGGACTACAAAAGCTGAATAAGGGCAAGAGACTGGCATACTTTAATGATGACTCTTTAGTCACTATCAGGCCATTCCATCAGCTGGGGCCCTACTCAGAGAGTCCTGAGATTCCCAAACAGACTTGATGGGCATAAACCTCCAAAAAAGCCCTCTCCCCATTGTTACTGATCATTTATATCAGAAACAACAAAATAAACCCCTTTGTGGGCTGCCATAAGACCTTGTCTTCAACTTGGATCAACAATGGTAGAGAATGTTTTATCCTCCGAAGGGAAGATGGACAACATACTCTATGCTACATCTGAGGAAGTTAGATCGATATTGGAGCAGCATGGAATGTTCCTACTCATGACCACAGAATGTGAGCTCAGATCTAGAGGGATGCAGAGGTCACACAGTCTCCTAAGCTAATTATGGGCCCCAGATCACATCAAATCGATGAGGCTGACAGTCAACAATATTTATACCCCTTTCCCATATTAGGGAGCTACTCTCTTCCCTGATCCAGCTTTCTAGTCCTTTTTCCAGACATGACATCATCTCCCTAGACAATAGCCTGGATCCACTGGCATATCAGAATTCAGGATCAGGGGCAAAAAGAAAAAGGGAAAAAAAGCTAGCATAGCTACAGACCCTTTAGAATTTAACTAAAATATGCTTACTTGCTATCTGCAAAATGGAGGAAACCCAACTCTTTATCTGCAGTCTTCCAGCCCTTAGGTCCATGATTGCTCAACAATTTGTTTGGCTTTGTATGTTAACTCTCTCTTCATCCACCAGGTTCCAAATGCTAGCATGATGCCGACCAGACTTCCCTGGACAGACAACCCCACCAATGTGTCCTGGAGCCCCACTTCCCCAGAGCCCTTCCCCACTAGGGAAAGAGAGAGAGAGATGGGTGTATGGATCAACCTGTCAACACCCATGTTCAACAGGGAAGAAATTACAGAAGCCGAGAGAGAGGAAGATGGCGGACTGAGAAGCTTCTAACAGCGAGTGCTCTGATCGCATCATCAGCAACGGTAGGATTTTCTGCCTTTAGCAGGCCAGTCAATAAGGAGTGACACCAAAGAGGTGATTATAATTTAATTTGGGTTAAGAATTAGAGTAAAGGTGACACGGACTAGCGGGGCTCCAGACTTCCCAGGCGGCGCCGGGCAAGGCGAGTGCGCCGGGCATTGTCCTCCACCCGGGAAGGCGGCTCCTCCGCCGGTTGCAGAGCGCTGCTGGGTGGCAGGCAGAGGACCCGGAGAGAGCACTTTAGCTCGGGGGCTTTCTCTTGGGAGTCTCCAGGGTCCACCGCGACCCTAAAGGGGGATACAAAGACTTCTTGAGTATAGCTCACATTGGATCAAAGGACTTGGAGCTAGTTTTCATTTTCGAGAAATCCTTTAAAAAACTCTGGAGGGGGGGGTTCCCGGAAGATGGTGGACTGAGAAGCGGCTAGCCGTTGAGCTCCGGACACATCTCATGTAAACAATAGGATGTTCTGCCTTTAGCAGGCCAGCCAATAAGGGGCCATAGCGGTGACACCAAGGAGGTGACTATAACTTAATTTGGGTTAAGAATTAGAGTAGGGGAAAAAAATTCTTTTTTCTTCCTTTTAATTTTCAAGCATACATCCTTCCAGCCGCCCCACCCATAAGCAGTCCCTGGGACCAGCACCTAGCAGGATACCCCATACCACCAAACAGGGTGTTTTTTTTTTTTTGAATTCACTGATACATATTTGGGAAGTTCCTTGCACTGCTCTTTAATTACAACTCTTCTTCTTATCTTCTCCCTTTTCTCTCTCTTATCTCTCTCTCTCTCTCTCTCTCTTTTTTTTTTAATCTTGTCATACACTTCTTTCTTCTTTGCCTTTCTGAATTTGTGAATTACTTTGGGGAAGAAATCTGACTCAGAGTGGACTCTCTATGTGTGTATCTCTGCTCTAGTTCCTTTCCCCTCTTGTTACCCCTAGAATATACACTGGATAGTAGATTTGCATAACTGTCTATTCTTGCTATCCCTTCTTTCTTTTTTCTTTCTTCACTGGGATTTGGTTACTATTTTTTCACGGACTGGAGAAATTGTTTGGCTAACTGGTAACGATTAAACTACTTCAATACTTACTTCAGTTGCTACTGTAATTCCTGAGGCTGCTGAGTGAAATTGTCATAAAGGTATTTAGTACAGTGTTACTTGTACTCAAGACACAACAACTGAGGAACAACAGAGCATAAAAAAAGAGAGAAACACATAAATAAAAAAATGGGTAGATTAAAAACAAATAAAACTGCTACCCCAATGAATGAAGACAAGAGCCCAGAAGAAACCACAAATCAGTCAGAAGTAACCATAGATAAGAAAAGTATGCAAGCAATAATAAACTTATTAATCACAGAAATGAAAACAACATTGGAGGAAAGGAATGGCAGTATTAGGGAAACAACAGTGGAGACCCCCAAGGAAAATACTGATTATCTTGAGGCAATAAGAGAACTGAAAGCTGAAATAGCTGTAATGAAGAAGCTGAGGCAAGGGAAAGCAGCCTAACAGAAGCAGAAAACAGAATTAGTCAGACAGAGGATGAGTTAGAGAAAACTAAGAAAGAGGTGAAAGAGCTTAAAAAGAGATTGAGAGACACTGAAAACAACAACAGACACATATGGGATGATATCAAAAGAAGTAACATTCATATAATTGGCCTGCCAGAGAAAGAAAGAGAGGAAGGGGAAGCAAACATTCTAGAGAAAATAATAGAAGAAAACTTCCCAGACCTGAATAACAGAAAGGATATCAAGGTTCAAGAGGCCCAGAGAGTACCAAACAGAATCAACCCAGACCTGAAGACACCAAGACACATCATAGTCACAATGAGAAGTAAGGATAAAGAAAGGATCCTAAAGGCTGCAAGAGAGAAACAAAAAGTCACATACAGGGGAAAACCCATAAGATTATCTGCAGATTTCTCCACTCAAACTCTAAAAGCCAGAAGGGAGTGGCAAGATATCTATTGACCCCTGAATGAAAAAGGGTTTCAACCAAGGATAATATCTCCTGGTAGACTTTCATTCAAGCTAGATGGAGGGATAAAAAACTTCTTAGACAAACAACAGTTAAAGGAGGCAACCATCACCAAGCCGGCCCTGTAAGAGGTACTAAAAGACCTCTTATAAACAAGAACATCACTATAATACTTGCAATATATCAGAGTAAACAAATTGTTTTTTAGAACAATGCCACTACAATACATTAAATCCATAATATCAATAAATGTCAATGGCTTAAACTCACCCATTAAAGGCACAGGGTGAGGGGATGGATCAGAAAACATAACCCAAACATATGCCGCTTGCAAGAATCCCATCTGTCACAACAAGATAAACACAGACTTAAAGTGAAAGGATGGAAAACTATCATACAGGCTAACGGTCCACAAAAAAGGGCAGGAACAGCCATTCTCATCTCAGACACGATAGATTTTAAATTAAATAAAGTAATAAAAGATAGGCAAGGACATTACATAATGATTAGAGGATCAATCAGCCAAGAAGACTTAACAATTATTAACATCTATGCACCCAACGAGGGACCATCTAAACATTAAGCATCTACTGAAAGAATTTCAAAAATACATCAATAGTAATACAATAATAGTGGGAGACTTCAATACCCCACTCTCACACTTAGACAGATCAACAAAGCAGAGAACCAATAAAGATACAAGAGAATTGAATGAAGAGATTGACAGACTAGGCCTCTTGGACATTTTCAGACTCCTCCACCCCAAAAAACTGGAATACACCTTCTTTTCAAATCCACATAACGCATACTCAAGGATAGACCACATGTTAGGCCACAAAGACAGCATCAATAAATTCAAGAGCATTGAAATCATCCCAAGTATCTTCTCAGACCACAGTGGAGTAAAACTAACATTTAACAACAAACGGAAAATTATTAAAAGACATAGAATTTGGAAACTAAACAACATGCTCCTTAAGAACCACTGGGTCAGAGACTCACTCAAACAGGAAATTCAAATGTTCCTGGAAACTAATGAAAATGAAGACACAACCTATCAAAATATTTGGGACACAGCTAAAGCAGTACTGAGAGGGAAACTTATAGCCATACAATCACATATTAAACACCAAGAAGAAGCCCAAATGAACGACCTTACTACACACCTCAAGGACTTAGAGGAAGAGGAACAAAGGAACCCTAAAGCAACCAGAAGGACAGAAATCACTAAAGTTAGAGCAGAAATAAACAACATCGAAAATAAAAGAACCATACAAAGATCAATGAAGCCAAATGTTGGTTCTTTGAAAGATTAAACAAAATTGACAACCCCCTGGCCAGACTCACCAAACAAAAAAGAGAGAAGACTCAAATTAATAGAATTGTAAATGATGCAGGAGATATCACAACTGACACCACAGAAATCCAGAGAATCCTGCGAAACTTCTATAAAGAACTATATGCCACCAAGCTAGAGAATCTGGAAGAAATGGAACAATTCCTAGAAACCTATGCACTTCCAAAACTGAACCAAGAAGAACTACAAAATCTAAATGCAACAATCACAGACAAAGAAATTGAAACCGTTATTAAGAATCTCCCCAACAACAAAAGTCCTGGACCAGATGGCTTCACAAACGAATTCTACAGAACTTTCAGGAAACAGTTAATACCCATACTTCTTAAGCTATTCTATAAGACTGAAGAAACAGGACTACTACCTTCCACCTTTTATGAAGCCAACATCACCCTGATACCAAAAGCTGATAGGGACAGAACAAAAAAGGAAAACAACAGACCAATATCTCTGATGAACATAGATGCCAAAATATTAAACAAGATCTTGGCCAACCGGATACAGCAACACATCAAAAAGATTGTTCATCATGACCAAGTGGGATTCATCCCAGGAATGCAAGGCTGGTTCAACATCCGTAAGTCAATCAATGTCATTCACCACATCAATCAAAGCAAAGCCAAAAACCACATGATTATCTCAATAGATGCAGAATAAGCCTTTGACAAAATCCAACACCCATTCATGCTCAAAACTCTACAAAAAATGGGAATAGATGGTAAATTCCTCAAGATAGTGGAGTCTATATATAGCAAACCTACAGCCAACATCATACTCAATGGACAGAAGCTGAAAGCATTCCCCCTCAGATCGGGGACTAGACAGGGCTGTCCACTGTCACCGTTACTCTTCAACATAGTATTGGAAGTTCTTGCCATAGCAATCAGGCAAGAGAAGGAAATCAAAGGGATACAGATTGGAAGGGAAGAAGTCAAGCTCTCACTATTTGCAGATGATATGATAGTATACATAGAAAGACCTAAAGAATCCAGTAGAAAATTACTGGAAGTTATTAGGCAATATAGCAAGGTATCAGGCTACAAAATCAATGTACAAAAATCTGTGGCATTTCTTTATGCAAACACTAAATCTGAAGAAGAAGACATCCAGTAATCACTCCCATTTACTGTCTCAGCAAAATCAATCAAATACCTAGGAATAAAGTTGACCAAAGAAGTGAAAGACTTGTATACTGAAAACTATGAGTCGCTACTCAAGGAGATAGAAACTGATACCAAGAAATGGAAAGATATCCCATGCTCATGGATTGGAAGAATAAATATCATCAAAATGAATATTCTCCCCAGAGCCATATACAAATTTAATGCAATACCCATCAAATTCCACCAAGCTTCTTTAAGAGAATAGAACAACCACTACAATCATTTATCTGGAACCTGAAAACACCTAGAATTGCCAAAACCATCTTGAGGAAAAGAAACAGAAATGGAGGCATCACACTCCCAGACCTTAAACTATATTATAAAGCCATCATCATCAAAACAGCATGGTACTGGAACAAAAATAGGCACACAGACCAGTGGAACAGAATTGAAAGCCCAGAAATAAATCCCAACACCTATGGGCAGTTAATCTTTGATAAGGGGGCCCAAAGGATTAAATGTAAAAAGGAGGCTCTCTTCAATAAATGGTGCTGGGAAAACTGGGTTGAAACATGCAGAAGAATGAAATTGAGCCACTTTTCTCGCCAGAAACAAAAATCAACTCCAAATGGATCAAAGACCTAGATGTCAGACCAGAAACAATCAAATACTTAGAGGAAAACATTGGTAAAACACTTTCCCACCTACACCTCAAGGACATCTTTGATGAATCAAACCCAATTGCAAGGAAGACTAAAGCAGAAAGAAACCAATGGGACTACATCAAATTGAAAAGCTTCTGCACATCCAAAGAAACTATTAAACAAACAGAGAGACCCCTCACAGAATGGGAGAAGATCTTCACATGCCAGACATCAGACAAGAAACTAATCACCAAAATATATAAAGAGCTCAGCAAACTTAGCACCAAAAAAGCAAATGACCCCATCCAAAAATGGGCAGAGGAAATGAACAAAACATTCACCACAGAAGAGATCCAAAAGGCTAACAAACATATGAAAAACTGCTCTAGGTCACTGATTGTCAGAGAAATGCAAATTAAGACAACACTAAGATACCACCTCACTCCTGTAAGAATGGCATACATCAAAAAGGACAGCAGCAACAAATGCTGGAGAGGATGTGGGGACAGAGGAACCCTTTTACATTGCTGGTGGGAATGTAAATTGGTACAGCCTCTGTGGAGAGCAGTCTGGAAATCTCTCAGAAGGCTAGACATGGACCTTCCATATGACCCAGTAATTCCTCTCCTGGGGTTATACCCCAAGGACTCCATAACACCCAACCAAAAAGAGGTGTGTACTCCTATGTTCATAGCAGCACAATTCATAATAGCTAAAACCTGGCAGCAACCCAGGTGCCCAACAACAGATGAGTGGCTGAGAAGGCTGTGGTATATATACACAATGGAATACTATGCAGCTATCAAGAACAATGAACCCACCTTCTCTGACCCATCTTGGACAGAGCTAGAAGGAATTATGCTAAGTGAACTAAGTCAGAAAGATAAAGATGAGTATGGGATGATCCAACTCATCAACAGAAGGTGACTTAGAAGATCTGAAAGGGAAACTAAAAGCAGGACCTGATCAAATTGTAAGTAGGGCACCAAAGTAAAAACCCAGTGGTGAGGGGTAGACATGTAGCTTCCTGGGCCAGTGGGGGGTGGGAGTGGGCGGGAGGGATGGGTCACAGTCCTTTGGTTGTGGGAATGGTGTTTATGTACACTCCTAGCAAAATGTAGACATATAAATCACTAGTTAATTAATATGAGAGGGGGAAATCAATTGTATGTCTCAAAGTTTCTCAACAGACAAACTGAATCTTTTTAATATATAGGCTATGTATATGATATGCGGACTCTCTCAAAAGCCTAGACCAAGTAGATTAGAAGCATCCAATAGCACAGCTATATACAAGATACTGTGTACTGTACAGTAAACCATAACAAAGGGACTTTTCAAAGTTAACCCAATTAACAAATAATGTGATGATAATGTTAACTATCGATTGTCCTTTTGAACCCTAAGACAGCAGGAACCTCACATCTTCACTATAGAGCCCCTACTTCCCCCAGTCCTGGAACCCTTGGATAGGGCCCACTTTCCCATATGCATCTCCCAATCCAAACCAAATAATATTGCATCTGCCAATCACAACCTAACCAAAGCAACGATTGCCACCTCAACATGCTTCACCTCAGACTGTATCCAGAGACTTCACGTGTGGTATGACAACCCTTCAGCTTCATTACTCAGGTGAGACCTTTCCTTTCATAGTACACTCTGATTTCATCTCAGGTAGTTCACTTTCTAACAAAGTCCCATAACCTAGATATACACCAGTTTCTGTGAGAGAGAGCTTATGTGCACACGTATCCATAAACTACTGCAAAATATATACCTGAAAGCAGAAGTACACTAGAGTTTGCAGTGAGTACCTCCCTAACACTTCCTCTCCACTATTCCAAGCTTGGGATCCATGATTGCTCAACAAATTGTTTGGCTTCATATGTTAACTCTCTTTTCAATCACCAGGTTGCAGATGCCACCAGGATGCTGGCTAGGCTTCCCTGGATTGAAGACCCCACCAATATGTCCTGGAGCTCAGCTTCCCCAGAGACACACCTTACTAGGGAAAGAGAGAGGTAGACTGGGGGAATGGACCGACCAGTCAATGCCCATGTTCAGCGGGGAAGCAATTACAGAAGCCAGACCTTCTACCTTCTGCAACCCTCAACGACCCTGGGTCCATGCTCCGAGAGGGCTAGAGAATGGGAAAGCTACCATGGGAGTGGGTGGGTTATGGGGATTGGGTGGTGGGAATTGTGTGGAGTTGTACCCCTCCTACCTTATGTTTTTGTTCACTAATCCTTTCTTAAATAAAAAATTTAAAAAAAAAGAAATTACAGAAGCCAGACCTTCAACCTTCTGCATCCCACAAGGATCTTGAGTCCATACTCCCAGAGGATTAAAGAATAGGAAAGCTATCAGGGGATGGGATGTAATATGGAGTTCCACTTGTGGGAATTGTGTGAAGTTGTACCCCTCCTATCCTATGGTTTTGTCAATGTTTCCTTTTTATAAATAAAAAAATTTTAAGAAAAGAAAGCACTTTAGCTTTAAAAAATATGGGCACAGGATCTAAACAGACACTTATTCAAAGAAGATGTACATAGAAACATGTTTTTTTTATTGTCAGGGAAAGTTGAAAAAACAATATTATGCTACACCTGTGAGAATGGTTGGCTTCCAAAAGATCAGAAGCACAACCTAGGAAGCAGAGAAAAGAGAGCCTCTATTCACTATTGGTGGGATTGTAAACTGGTGTAGCCTTTATGGAAAACAGTATGAAGATTCATAAAAAAAAAACTAAAAAAATAGCAGTTTTCACACAGTTATCCATCTTCTGGGACAACACAAAAACAACCATTTAAAACAATATGAGCATCCTATGCTCATTGTAGTTTGGTTTTCATTTTTCTTGTTGTTGTTTGTTTGATTTTTTCTTCAAATCATTGCAGACAAAAGTTGGAGGCACTTTTAAGTCCCCACGGCTAGATAAGCAGATAAAAATATATGGAATTCTACGAGAGAGAGAGAGAGAGAGAGAGAGAGAGAGAGAGAGAGAGAGAGAGAATGGAGAAATCTTGCCATTTGCAATGTCATGGATGGACCTAGATGGTATGAGTGCTGAGTGCTGATGTATTATCAGATGCGGAAAGACAAGCATCATATGAATTCACTATTAGGTGAAATAAATAAGCAAAGCAAATACATTCACTCACCAAAACAAAAACCAGCTTTTAAACTATAAGACCAAATGTATGGTCACCTTAAGGAAAGGGGATGGCTGACAAAATGGTTCCAAGAGGACAGTTATATGGTGAAGAACAGAACTGGACTTTTGGTGGTAAACTTGGGTAGGACACAAAGGTGCTTATTTTTTCTTATTTTTTTTTGTGAAGTGAAGAAGGTGGAAGGCCTGGATATTTTTTCTTTGCTTCTCTACTGGACATGGGTGTTGGCAGGTTGATCCATACTCCCAGTCTCTCTCTCTCTCTCTCTCTCCCTCCCTCTCTGTCCCTCTCTCTCTGTCTCTCTGTCTCTTTCTACCTAGTGGGGCAGGGTTCTGGAGAGGTGGGGTTCCAGGACACATTGGTGAGGACATCTGCCCAGGGAAATCAAGTTGGTGTTACAGTAGCATATGGATCTTGGTGACTGAAAAACCATTACTATATAAAGCCGAACAAGTTAATCAGGAGCCTAAAAAATAAAAGTATAGCAGATGAGATTTGGGGGTTTCTATTTTGGAAAAAAGCTAGTAGGTCTATTTTAGTTATATTCCAACGGGCCCATGACTTTCCTAATTTTTGCCTGAGCCTGACAGCTAACATGTAGGTGGATCAAAAGTATTATCTGGGGAGATAGTGTCAGAGTTAGAAATAAGACTAGATAGAAAGCTAGATCAGGGCAAAGAGTAACTCCCAAATGTGGGAAAAGTATACAAATACCATTAACTGTAAACACCATTGATTTGATCTGGGGCCCACACTCAGCGCATGAGCCTGTGTAACCTCTGCATCCCTATAAGAATGAGCTCGCATTCTATGGTTGTAGCTAGGAATATTCTAGCCTGCACTCATTGCAGGACCTATCTTCTTTGAGTGGCAGAGTATGTTGACTTCTCTTCGAAGAATGGGGCAGTCCCTACCATTGTTGACCCACATTTAGGTCAAGGTTCTGTAGAGCCCCACAATGGGTACACAATGCTGCTGTTCCTGATGGAGATGACAAGTTACAGAAGACAGAGAGGTCTGATAGAGGTTTAGGCCCATCATGTCTATATGGGAATTGCAGGATTCCCTGACTAGGGCTCCAGATGATGGAGTGGCCTGGTGGTGATCAAAAGAACCATCATTAAAATATGCTGGTCTCTTACCCTTATCCAGCTATTGTAGCCCTTACTTTGTCTGACAAGGTTAGCCTTGGAGTGATTGAGGGTAATGAAATAGGAAGTAGATGAGGAGAGTATCTAGGTCTAAATAAAAACTATATGCTTAAGTACTTTGGTACTTAGTAAAAAAAAAAAGAGTATCTTTTTTAGGTCTTTCTACTTGCTTTCTTCACTTACTGAGTCCCTGCAAACTATTGGCACCTTTACATTAATGTATATATTTTCCCCTAACTTATAGATACATGTGCATGTGTTCTATCTCATGAGCCCTGTTCTATAACTAGGTTCTGTGGCTTTGTTAGGAAGTGCACCACCCAAAATGGAATTGAGGAGTCCTATGATCTAGTAACTGTCTCACTAGAGTACTGGAGCTGAAGGGTTGGCGTTCCACGCCTGGTATCTCTGGACACAATCCTAAGTGAAACATGTCAAGGTAGTACTGGTTACACTGACTGGTTGAGATCAGTAGATGCAGAATCTAATGGTATAGACTGAGAGAAGTATGCAGCAAAATGAGGCAAACCCCAGCGGTTCCAGGACTGGGAGAAATATTGGTTTTATAGAGAATAAATAGAGAAGGTTCCTGATGTCTTAGAGTTTAAGAAGGCAATAGATAGTTATTACTGTGACCAAGTTATTTGGAAATTTGGTTTACTTTGAAAATCCCATGGTCAGTATTTGCTGTATCATACATGACTTCACCATGATTTATACCATTTAATATTGTTTACATATAGCTGTACTTATATAGTGACACAAACAGTTGCTTTTGGTTTCTCTATTCTAAGATTATAGGCAATTTAATATTTCAAAGAAATAGTCATTATTAGAAATGTATTAACACTTTAAGCCCACTCGTAAACTTCAATCAGGTTATCAATTTTGAACCTTAAGTGCTTAGATTGAAGGACTATATACTTAGAACTGGGACATATTCGTCAAAAAGCTTGAGATGTACAATAATTTTTCATCTTGAGCTGTATGGTTTCTTCATAAAATTCCTGTCAGATATGCAATGTGCAAATATCTTCTCCATGTTGCTTGGTTGTCTTTTTATCTTTGTGTGGAATGAAGCTTTTTAATCTGGTATGATTCCATTTATTTAATTTTTTCTATAATTTCTTTACCCATAGGTTGAGTCACCAAATAGAGGTAAATTCTGGAAAGTTTCATATTTTATTTTTTTATTTTTATTTTTTTAAGAAAGGATTAATTAACAAAACCATAGGGTAGGAGGGGTACAACTCCACACAATTCCCACCACCCAATCTCCATAACCCAACCCCTTCCCTGATAGCTTTCCCATTCTCTATCTCTCTGGGAGCATTGACCCAGGGTCATTGAGGGTTGCAGAAGGTTGAAGGTCTGGCTTCTGTAATTGCTTTCCCGCTGAACATGGGCTTTGACTGGTTGGTCCATACTCCCAGTCTGCCTCTCTCTTTCCCTAGGAGGGTGGGTCTCTGGGGAAGCTGAGCTCCAGGACACAATGGTGGGGTCTTCAATCCAGGGAAGCCTAGCCAGCATCCTGGTGGCATCTGGAACCTGGTGATTGAAAAGAGAGTTAACATACGAAGCCAAACAATTTGTTGAGCAATCATGGACCCAAAGCTTGGAATAGTGGAGAGGAAGTGTTAGGGAGGTACTCACTGCAAACTCTAGTGTACTTCTGCTTTCAGGTATATATTTTGCAGTAGTTTATGGATACGTGTGAACATAAGCTCTCTCTCACAGAAACTGGTGTATATCTAGGTTATGGGACTTTGTTAGAAAGTGAACCACATGAGATGAAATTAGAGTGTACTAAAAAAGGAAAGGTCTCACCCGAGTAATGAAGCTGAAGGGTTGTCACTCCACACGTGAAGTCTCTGGACACAGTCTGAGGTGAAGCATGTTGAGGTGGCAATCTTTGCGTTGATTAGGTTGTGATCGGCGGATGCAATATTATTTTATATGGATTGGGAGATGCATATGGGAAAGTGGGCCCTATCCAAGGGTTCCAGGACTGGGGGAAGTTGGGGCTCTATAGTGAAGATGTGAGATTCCTGCTGTCTTAGGTTTCAAAAAGACAATCAATAGTTAATATTATCATCCCATTATTTGGTAATTGGGTTAACTTTGAAAAGTCCTTTTGTTATGGTTTGCTGTACAGTATCCAGTATCTTGTATATAGCTGTGATATTGGATGTGTCTAATCTACTTGGTCTAGGCTTTTGAGAGAGTCCGCATATCAAATACACACCCTATATATTAAAAAGATTGAGTTTGTGATTTGAAAAACTTTGAGACATCCCATTGATTTTCCCCCTCTCATATTAATTAACTAGTGATTTATATGTCTACATTTTGCTAGGAGTGTACATAAACACCATTCCCACCACCAAAAGACTGTGACCCATCCCTCCCACCCACTCCCACCCCCCACTGTCCCAGGAAGCTGCATGTCTACACCTCACCACAGGATTTTTACTTTGGTGCCCTACTTACAATTTGATCAGGGCCTGCTTTTAGTTTCCCTTTCAGATCTTCTTACTCAACTTCTGCTGATGAGTGGGATCATTCCATACTCATCTTTATCTTTCTGACTTAGCTCAATTCACATAATTCCTTCTAGCTCTGTCTAAGACGGCTCAGAGAAGGTGGGTTCATTGTTCTTGATAGCTGCATAGTATTCTATTGTGTATATATACCACAGCTTTCTCAGCCACTCATCTGGTGTTGGGCACCTGGGATGCTTCCAAGTTTTAGCTATTATGAATTGTGCTGCTATGAACATAGGAGTACACACCTCTTTTTGGTTGGGTGTTATGGAGTCCTTGGGGTATAACCCCAGGAGAGGAATTACTGGATCATATGGAAGGTCTAGCCTTCTGAGAGTTTTCCAGACTGCTCTCCACAGAGGCTGTACCAATTTACATTCCCACCAGCAATGTAAAAGGGTTCCTCTGTCCCCACATCCCCTCCAGCATTTGTTGCTGCTGTCCTTTTTGATGTATGCCATTCTTACAGGAGTGAGGTGGTATCTTAGTGTTGTCTTAATTTGCATTTCTCTGACAATCAGTGACCTAGAGCAGTTTTTCATATGTTTGTTAGCCTTTTGGATCTCTTCTGTGGTGAATGTTTTGTTCATTTCCTCTGCCCATTTTTGGATGGGGTCATTTGCTTTTTTGGTGCTAAGTTTGCTGAGCTCTTTATATATTTTGGTGATTAGTTTCTTGTCTGATGTCTGGCATGTGAAGATCTTCTCCCATTCTGTGAGGGGTCTCTCTGTTTGTTTAATAGTTTCTTTGGATGTGCAGAAGCTTTTCAATTTGATGTAGTCCCATTGGTTTCTTTCTGCTTTAGTCTTCCTTGCAATTGGGTTTGATTCATCAAAGATGTCCTTGAGGTGTAGGTGGGAAAGTGTTTTACCAATGTTTTCCTCTAAGTATTTGATTGTTTCTGGTCTGACATCTAGGTCTTTGATCCACTTGGAGTAAATTTTTGTTTCTGGTGAGATAAAGTGGTTCAATTTTATTCTTCTTCATGTTTCAACCCAGTTTTCCCAGCACCATTTATTCAAGAGAGCCTCCTTCTTCCATTTTATGCATTGGGCCCCCTTATCAAAGATTAGATGCCCATAGGTGTTGGGATTTATTTCTGGGCTTTCAATTCTGTTCCACTGGTCTGTGTGCCTATTTTTGTTCCAGTACCATGCTGTTTTGATGATGATGGCTTTATAATATAGTTTAAGGTCTGGGAGTGTGATGCCTCCATTTCTGTTTCTTTTCCTCAAGATGGTTTTGGCAATTCTAGGTGTTTTCAGGTTCCAGATAAATGATTGTAGTGGTTGTTCTATTCTCTTAAAGAAGCTTGGTGGAACTTTGATGGGTATTGCATTAAATTTGTATATGGCTCTGGGGAGAATATCCATTTTGATGATATTTATTCTTCCAATCCATGAGCATGGGATATCTTTCCATTTCTTGGTATCAGTTTCTATTTCCTTGAGTAGTGACTCATAGTTTTCAGCATACAAGTCTTTCACATCTTTGGTCAACTTTATTCCTAGGTATTTGATTGATTTTGCTGAGACAGTAAGTGGGAGTGATTTCTGGATGTCTTCTTCTTCAGATTTAGTGTTTGCATAAAGAAATGCCACAGATTTTTGTACATTGATTTTGTAGCCTGATACCTTGCTATATTGCCTAATATCTTCCAGTAATTTTCTGCTGGATTCTTTAGGTCTTTCTATGTATACTATCATATCATCTGCAAATATTGAGAGCTTGACTTCTTCCCTTCCAATCTGTATTCCTTTGATTTATTTCTCTTGCCTGATTGCTATGGCAAGAACTTCCAATACTATGTTGAAGAGTAACGGTGACAGTGGACAGCCCTGTCTAGTCCCCGATCTGATGGGGAATGCTTTCAGCTTCTGTCCATTGAGTATGATGTTGGCTGTAGGTTTGCTATATATAGACTCCACTATCTTGAGGAATTTCTCATCTATTCCCATTTTTTGTAGAGTTTTGAGCATGAATGGGTGTTGGATCTTGTCAAAGGCTTTCTCTTCATCTATTAAGATAATCATGTGGTTTTTGGCTTTGCTTTGATTGATGTGGTGAATGACATTGATTGACTCATGGATGGTGAACCAGCCCTGCATTCCTGGGATAAATCCCACTTGGTCGTGATGAACAATCTTTTTGATATGCTGCTGTATCCAGTAGGCCAAGATTTTGTTTAATATTTTGGCATCTATTTTCATCAGAGACATTGGTCTGTAGTTTTCCTTTTTTGTTCTGTCCCTATCAGCTTTTGGTATCAGGGTGATGTTGACTTCATAGAAGGTGGAAGGGAGTATTCCTGTTTCTTCAATCTTATGGAATAGCTTAAGAAGTATGGGTATTAACTGTTTCCTGAAAGTTTTGTAGAATTCGTTTGTGAAGCCATCTGGTCCAGGACTTTTGTTGTTGAGGAGATTCTGAATAACGGTTTCAATTTCTTTGTCTGTGATTGTTGCATTTAGATTTTGTAGTTCTTCTTGGTTCAGTTTTGGAAGTGCATAGGTTTCTAGGAATTGTTCCATTTCTTCCAGATTCTCTAGCTTGGTGGCATATAGTTCTTTATAGAAGTTTCGCAGGATTCTCTAGATTTCGGTGGTGTCAGTTGCAATATCTCCTCCATCGTTTACAATTTTATTAATTTGAGTCCTCTCTTTTTTGTTTGTTGAATCTGGCTAGGGGTTTGTCAATTTTGATTAATCCTTTAAAGAACCAACATTTGGCTTCATTGATCTTTGTATGGTTCTTTTATTTTCGATGTTGTTTATTTCTGTTCTAACTTTAGTGATTTCTGTCCTTCTGGTTGCTTTAGGGTTCCTTTGTTCCTCTTCCTCTAAGTCCTTGAGGTGTGCAGTAAGGTTGTTCTTTTGAGCTTCTTCTTAGTGTTTAATATGTGATTGTATGGCTATAAGTTTCCCTCTCAGTACTGCTTTAGCTGTGTCCCAAATATTTTGATAGGTTGTGTCTTCATTTTCATTAGTTTCCAGGAACGTTTGAATTTCCTGCTTGAGTGAGTCTCTGACCCAGTGGTTCTTAAGGAGTATGTTGTTTAGTTTCCAAATTCTGTGACTTTTAATAATTTTCCGTTTCTTGTTAAATGTTAGTTTTATTCCACTGTGGTCTGAGAAGATACTTGGGATGATTTCAATGCTCTTGAATTTATTGATGCTGTCTTTGTGGCCTAACATGTGGTCTATCCTTGAGTATGTGTTATGTGGATTTGAAAAGAAGGTGTATTCCAGTTTTTTGGGGTGGAGGAGTCTGAAAATGTCCAAGAGGTCTAGTCTGTCAATCTCTTCATTCAATTCTCTTGTATCTTTATTAATTCTTTGCTTTGTTGATCTGTCTAAGTGTGAGAGTGGGGAATTGAAGTCTCCCACTATTATTGTATTACTATTGATTTATTTGAGATATTCTTTGAGTAGGTGCTTAATGTATTTAGATAGTCCCTCATTGGGTGCATAGATGTTAATAATTGTTAAGTCTTCTTGGCTGATTGATCATCTAATCATTATGTAATGTCCTTGCCTATCTTTTATTACTTTATTTAATTTAAAATCTATCGTGTCTGAGATGAGAATGGCTGTTCCTGCCCTTTTTTGTGGACCATTAGCCTGTATGATAGTTTTCCATCCTTTCACTTTAAGTCTGTGTTTATCTTGTTGTGACAGATGAGATTCTTTCAAGCGGCATATGGTTGGGTTATGTTTTCTGATCCATCCCCCCACCCTGTGCCTTTTGATGGGTGAGTTTAAGCCATTGACATTTACTGATATTATGGATTTAATGTATTGTAATGCCATTGTTCAAAAAAAATTGTTTGTTCTCATATATTGCCAGTATTATAGTGATGTTCTTGTTTATAAGAGGTCTTTTAGAACCTCTTTCAGGGACGGCTTGGTGATGGTTGCCTCCTTTAACTGTTGTTTATCTAAGAAGGTTTTGATCCCTCCATCTAGTTTGAATGAAAGTCTAGCAGGATATATTATCCTTAGTTGAAACCCTTTTTCATTCAGGGCTTGATATATATCTTGCCCTTCCCTTCTGGCTTTTAGAGTTTGAGTGGAGAAGTCTGCAGATAATCTTTTGGGTTTTCCCTTGTACGTGACTTTTTTTCTCTCTTGCATCCTTTAGGATCCTTTCTTTATCCTTACTTCTTCTCATTGTGACTATGATGTGTCTTGGTGTCTTCAGGTCTGGGTTGATTCTGTTTGGTACTCTCTGGGCCTCTTGAATCTTGATGTCCTTTCTGTTATTCAGGTCTGGGAAGTTTTCTTCTATTATTTCCTCTAGAATGTTTGCTTCCCCTTCCTCTCTTTCTTCCTCAGGCAGGCCAATTATACGAATGTTACTTCTTTTGAGATCATCCCATATGTCTCTGTTGTTGTTTTCAGTGTCTCTCAATCTCTTTTAAAACTCTTTCACCTCTTTCTTCATTTTCTCTAGCTCATCCTCTGTCTGACTGATTCTGTTTTCTGCTCCTGTTAGGCTGCTTTCCCTTGCCTCAGCTTCTTTCTTCATTACAGCTATTTCAGCTTTCAGTTCTCTAATTGCCTCAAGATAATCAGTATTTTCCTTGGGGGTCTCAACTGTTGTTTCCCTAATACTGCCATTCCTTTCCTCCAATGTTGTTTTCATTTCTGTGATTAATAAGTTTATTATTGCTTGCATACTTTTCTTATCTATGGTTATTTCTGGCTGATTTGTAGTTTCTTCTGTGCTCTTGTCTTCATTCATTGGAGTAGCAGTTTTATTTGTTTTTGATCTACCCATTTTTTTTATTTATGTGTTTCTTTTTTTATGCTCTGTTGTTCCTCAGTTGTTGTGTCTTGAGTACAAGTAACACTGTACTAAATACTTTTATGACAATTGCACTCACCAGCCTCAGGAATTACAGTAACAACTGAAGCAAGTATTGAAGTAGTTTAGTTGTTACCAGTTAACCAAACAATTTTTCCAGTCCGTGAAAAAATATTAACCAAATCCCAGTGAAGAAAGATAAATGAAAGGATAGCAAGAATAGACAGTTATGCAAATCTACTATCCACTGTATATTCTAGGGGTAACAAGAGGGGAAAGGGAACTAGAGCAGAGATACACACATAGAGAGTCCACTCTGAGTAAGATTTCTTCCCCAAAATAATTCACAAATTCAGAAAGGCAAAGAAGAAGGAAGAAGTGTATGACAAGATTAAAAAAGAGAGAGAGAGAGAGAGACAAGAGAGAGAAAAGGGAAAAGATATGAAAAAGAGTTGTAATTAAAGAGCAGTGAAAGGAAATTCCCAAATGTGTATCAGTGAATTCAAAAAAGCACACTGTTTGTTGGTGTGGGGGCTGGGGGCTGTGACTTTGGAAGCTGTAGGATTAAGGAGGAAGGGATGACAAGAATGAGAAAAAGAGAGAGAGAAAAAAAGAAAAAGATAAGAAAAAGAACAGTCATAAAAGGGCAGTGAAAGGAAAGGGTTTTTTTAATGTATTTATTTTTAATTATTTAATTAGCTATGCAGGGTGAGGTGGGGGGGTTGGCTACTTAGAAAGAAAAAAGGCCAGAGGTTTCAGAAGGGTATAGCCTTAGAATTAATGATACTCCCAGGTGGGACAGGAATTTGGTAAAGAAAAGGACTGGTTATGGGGGGGGGGGCCGGGAAGTAGGTATGCTTGAAAATTAAAAGGAAGAAAAAGGGAGTCGGGCTGTAGCGCAGCGAGTTAAGCGCAGGTGGCGCAAAGCACAAGGACCGGCATAAGGATCCCGGTTCGAACCCCGGCTCCCCACCTGCAGGGGAGTCGCTTCACAGGCGGTGAAGCAGGTCTGCAGATGTCTATCTTTCTCTCCTCCTCTCTGTCTTCCCCTCCTCTCTCCATTTCTCTCTGTCCTATCCAACAACGACGACAACAACAATAATAACTACAACAATAAAACAACAAGGGCAACAAAAGGGAATAAATAAATAAATAAAATAAAATATTAAAATATATATATATATACGTACAAATATATTTTAGATCAAATAAAATAAATAAATAAAAATAAATAAATAAATAAAAGGAAGAAAAAAATTTTTTCCCTTTTTTTCCCCCTTTTTTCTCTACTCTAATTCTTAACCCAATTTAAGTTATTGTCACCTCCTTGGTGTCACAGCTAGGACCCCTTATTGGCTGGCCTGCTAAAGGCAGAAAATCCTACCGTTTCCAGGAGTTGTGGTCAGAGCACTAGCAGCTTCTCAGTCCGCCATCTTCTGGGAAACCCCCCCTGAAGCTTTTTTAAAGGATTTCTCAAAGATGAAAAATAGCTCCTAGTCCTTTTGATGCAATGAGAGCTGTACTGAAGGATGTCCTCGGATCCACCCTCAGGGTCGCGGTGGTCCCCGGAGACTCCAGAGAGAAAGCCCCCGATCTACAGTGCTCCCTCCCGGTCCTCTGCCGGCCACCCAGCAGCGCTCTGCAACTGGTTGAGGAGCCGCCTTCCCGGGTGGAAGACAGTGCCCGGCGCACCCCTCTTGCCTGCCGCAGTCTGAGAAGTCTGGAGCAGCCCGCCCGCTAGTCCATGCCACCTCTACTCTAATTCTTAACCCAAATTAAGTTATAGTCACCACCTTGGTGTCACCGCTAGGACCCCTTATTAACTAGCCTACTAAAGGCAGAAAATCCTACCGTTTCCAGAAGATGTGATCAGAGCTCAAGCCAATAGCAGCTTCTCACTCCGCCATCTTCTGGCAATCCCCCTATCATTTTCTATGTATTTCACAGTTTCAGATGGAATATTTAATCCAATTTGAGTTGATTTTGGTGTACAGTGTTAAATCATGACCTAGTTCCACTCCTCTGCATGTGGCTGCCCAGTTTTCACATTGTTTGTTAAAGAAGCTTTCTTTTCACAACTGAATGGTTTTTACTCCTTTAGCAAATATTCGATTTCTATATATGTGTGGGTTATTTTCTAGATGCTATGTTTCCTTGCTCTGAGTGCCTGTTTTTGTTCTAGTGCCACAATGATTTAATTACTGTAACTTTGTAATATACTTAGAAGTTGCAAAGCATGATGCTTCCTTTTTTTCCCTTTTCTCTCATAATTCCTTTGGCTTTTGCTTGTCTTTTGTAGTTCCACACAAATTATAAGATTTTTTTTCTACTTACTTGAATAATGTTATTGGGATTTTGATGGGAATAGCATTGAGTCTATTAATATCACTAGGTAAAATGGTCATTTTAATAATATACTTTTCCTATGGTAAATATGTAGCATCTTTCCTTTTCATTGTGTCTCGCTATATATTTCTTTTAACAGTGCCCTATAATTTTCATGGTGGATATCTTTGACAACTTTTGTTAGGCTTGCTCCAAGGTATTTTGTCTTTTTTCCATACAATTTGAATGGGATTATTTATTTTCTTTCATTTCCCCCTAACTCATGATTTTTGTCTAGAAATGCCATAGATTTATGTATACTGACATATGTATATTGATTTATGCATCCCATCACTTTACTTATTTTATTGATAGCTTTTTGGTGGAGTTTTCTTTTTTTATTTAAGAAAGGATTAATTAACAAAACCATAGGGTAGGAGGGGTACAACTCCACACAATTCCCACCACCCAATATCCATAACCCACCCCCTCCCCTGATAGCTTTCCCATTATCTATCCCTCTGGGAGCATGGACCCAGGGTCATTGAGGGTTGCAGAAGGTTGAAGGTCTGGCTTCTGTAATTGCTTCCCCACTGAACATGGGCTTTGACTGGTTGGTCCATACTCCCAGTCTGCCTCTCTCTTTCCCTAGTAGGGTGTGTCTCTGGGGAAGCTGAGCTCCAGGACACATTGGTGGGGTCTTCAATCCAGGGAAGCCTAGCCAGCATCCTGGTGGCATCTGGAACCTGGTGATTGAAAAGAGAGTTAATATACGAGGCCAAACAAATTGTTGAGCAATCATGGGCCCAAAGCTTGGAATAGTGGAGAGGAAGTGTTAGGGAGGTACTCACTGCAAACTCTAGTGTACTTCTGCTTTCAGGTATATATTTTGCAGTAGTTTATGGATACGTGTGAACATAAGCTCTCTCTCACAGAAACTGGTGTATATCTAGGTTATGGGACTTTGTTAGAAAGTGAACCACCTGAGATGAAATTAGAGTGTACTATAAAAGGAAAGGTCTCACCCGAGTAATGTTACATAAACCATAGCCATAGTTTAACACCTTACTTTCTAATTTAAATTTTCTTTACATTCTTTTCTTTCCTGATTATTCTGGCAAGAACATACAGGACTATGTTGAATAGTAGTAGTGAGAGTGAACATCCTGACTAATTCAAGATTTTAGAAGAAAAATTGTCATTTTCTCCCCTTTGTGTATGATGTTTTCTGTGGGTTTATACTATATAACCTTTATTACGTTGATAATGCTCTTTCTTTTTTATTTATAAAATGGAAATATTGGGAGTTGGGCAATAGCACAGTGGTTAAGCGCACGTGGTGCAAAGCACAAGGGCCAGCGTAAGGATACTGATTAGAGCTCCCACCACCTGCAGGGGAGTTTCCTCACAAGTGGTAGAGCAGGTTTGCAGGTGTCTATCTTTGTGTCCCCCTCTCTGTCTTCCTCTCCTCTCACCATTTCTCTCTGTCCTATCCAATAATGATGACATCAATAACAACAACAATAATAACTACAACAATACAAGAGCAACAAAAGGGAATAAATAAATAAATATTTTTTAAAAATAAATAAAATGGAAATATTGACAAGACCATAGGATAAAAAGACTAAAATTAATACACACCCCCCACTACCAGAGCTCCAAATCCCATTCCCTCCCTTGAAAACATTCTTATTCTTTATCCCTCCGGGAGCATGGACCCAGGTTCTCTATGGGGTGCAGAAAGTGGAAAGTCTGGCTTCTATAAATGCTTTTCAGATGAACATGGGCATCGGCAGGTCGACCCATACTCACAGCCTCTCTCTCTCTCTTTCCCTAGTGGGTCAGGGCTCTGAAGAGGTGGAGTACCAGGACACATTGGTGAGGTCGTCTGCCCAGGGAAGTAAGGTTGGCATCATGGTAGCATCTGCAACTTGGTGGCTGAAAAAGCATTAAGATATAAAGCAGAACAAATTGTTAAATAATCAGGAACCTAAAGGAAAGAATGTAGCAGATGAGATTAGGGGTCTCCATTTTGGAAAAAGCTAGTAGGTATATTTTAGGTATATTTATTTTTACATTTTTTTATATTTATTTTCCCTTTTGTTGCCCTTATTGTTTGTTATTGTTGTTGTTGTTATTGATGTTGTCATTGTTAGGACAGAGAGAAATGGAGAAGGAAGGGAAGATAGAGAGGGGGAGAAAAAGATAGACACCTACAGACCTGCT
The DNA here is from genome assembly GCF_950295315.1 of Erinaceus europaeus. Lineage (NCBI taxonomy): Eukaryota > Metazoa > Chordata > Mammalia > Eulipotyphla > Erinaceidae > Erinaceus > Erinaceus europaeus. Next base: position 77,658,856 of record NC_080185.1, on the reverse strand, counting down.
TCACCACCTGTGAAGCAACCCCCCTGCAGGTGGGGAGCTAGAGGCTCAAACCAGGATCCTTACACCCGTCCTTGCGCGGTCCTTGCACTTCACGCTACATGAGCTTAGCCTGCTGCGCTACCACCCGACTCCCATTTTAGGTATATTCTAAGGGGCCCATAACTTTCTTAATTTTTGACTGAGCAAAACAGTTAACATGCAGGTGGATCAAAGGTATTATCTAGAGAGGTGGTGTCAGAGTTGGAGATAGGACTAGAAAGCTATTACTTTAAGGCCTTTATCATAAATTGGTGTTGGATCTGGTTGAATTTTTTTTAGCATTTACTGATAGAAACATGTGGTTTTTAGGTTGTTTTTTTTTATCTGGTGTGTTACATTGATTGATTTCCTTATACTGAACCATCTTTGCATGCTTGGAATTAATTTAAATTGGACTCAATTGCTTATTTTCTTTATTTATTGTTAGATTTGATTTGCCTGGATTTTATTGATAATTTTGCCATAATCTTTATCAAAAATACTAGTCTATAGTTTTTATTTGCTTTTGAGTTGCTTCCTATTTTCAGAATCAGAATGTCTATTGGTCTTATATAATGTTTGGGGAAGTATTCTTTTCACTTAAACTTTTGCTAAAACTGGAGTGGGGTGGATATTCATTCTTCTTTGAAAGTCTCTTGGAATTAATTAGTAAATCCACCTGGACATAGATTTTTATTATTTTTTATTATTTGTTTTAATGAGAGATATAGAGAGGAAGATACAGAAACACCAGAACACTGCTCAGTTCTAGCTTATGGTGATAATGAACCAGGGACCCTAAAGCTTCAGGCATGAAACTCTTTTACATAGCCATTATGTTATCTCCACAATGATGGATTTTTATTCTTGGGGATACTTGATCATTATTTCAGTTTCTATACTTAATTATTGGCTTCTTCAGATTATCTGCTTCCTGTTGGGTTAGTCGTTAAAGGTGTCATGACTTTAAAAAAAGCATTTCTTCAAGGTTGTCAAACTTGCTTGCATACAGATGATCTTAATATTCTTTTTTAGAAAATATTTATACCCCTTTCACATATTAGGGAGCTACTTTATTCCCTGATCCAGCTTTCTGACCCTCTTCCCATCCATGACATCATCCTCCCAGACACTAACTTTGATCCACCTACATATCAGATTTCAGGCTCAGGGGAAAAAAAGAAAAAGAAAAAAAAAACTAGTAAAACTACAGTCCTTTTGAAATATAACTAAAATATGCCTACTTGCTATCTACAAAATGGAGGACACCCCCCCCCAACTCTTCATCTGCACTATGCCAGCCTTTAGGTCTATGATTGGTCAACAATTTGTTTGGCTTTGTATGTTAACTCTCTCTTCACCCACCAGGTTCCAGATGCTAGCATGATACCGACCAGATCTCCCTGGACAGACAACCCCACCAATGTGTCCTGGAGCTCCACTTCCCCAGTGCCCCACCCTACTAGGGAAAGAGAGAGGCAGGCTGGGAGTATGGATCAACCTGTCAATGCCCCTGTTCAGTGGGGAAGCAATTATAGAAGCCAGACCTTCTACCTTCTGCAACCCACAATGACCTTGGGTCCATACTCCCAGAGGGTTAAATAATAGGAAAGATATCATGGGAGGGGATGAGATTCAGAGTTCTGATGGTGCGAATTGTGTGGAGTTTTACCCCTCTTACCTTATCGGAAAAGAACTTCTTTAATACTTTCAATGTTTCCTTTTTATATATAAAAATCTAAATATTTATTTATTTCATTTTTGTTGCCCTTGTTTTTCATTGTTGTAGTTACTATTGTTGATGTTATTGATGTCATCGTTGTTGGATAGGACAAAGAGAAATGGAGAGGGGAGGGGAAGACAGAGAGGGGAGAGAAAGATAGAAATCTGAACACCTGTTTCACCACCTGTGAAGTGACTCCCCTGCAGGTGGGGAGCCGGGGCTCCAACTGGGATCCTTATGGGTCCTTATGCTTTGCACCATGTGCGCTTAACCTGCTGTGTTACTACCCGACTCACAGTCTTAATATTTATTTATTTATTTATTTATTGTTTTTTATTTGTAAAAAGGAAGCATTTTGATATTTTATATTCTGATGTTAATATCATTTTATAACTTTTATTTCTGTTTCATTGTTTGTAATTTTGCCTGTCTCATTTCTGATTGGTTTTAGCATCACTTCCTTCTTTCTTTGATGAGCTCGATCATTGGTCTATCAAATATATTTATCCTTTCAAAGAACCAACTCTCGGTTTCTGCTGGACTAGCCTGAGGGTGTTTCTTCCTGGGCACGTACTCTCTGGGTTGGAGAGAACTCGGCCGGAGCCAAGCTAGGCTGCTGCTTACTCAGCAATGCAGGAGAAGAACCAGAAACTATCATGGCTGATTGGGAATGCAATGTAGTGCTGCCTTCATTGATCAGAAAAGAACTGCCTTAATACCTTCTGAAGCGGAAGTGGCAGGTCAGAAAAGGAAATGGGTAGGATAAGGGGTGGAGAGGAGAAAAGAGCATGAAAGTAGCAAGCTCCCATCTAACCAGTGGGGATTAAACCAATGCCCTGCAAGCAGGGCGGGTCTCCAGCTGTTGAAAAAGTTCTAACCAGTGGAGATTAAACCAGTGCCCTGCAGGCAGGGCAGGTCTTAGAGAAAACAATGATTATGTAAATAGACCACATCGGTAAGCAATGCAGGAGGCCTGGCATAATGACCAACATCTCCCCCTTTATTTTTATCTAATGGCCATAGTATCAGGAATGTGGGGTGCTTTGTGAGGCAGGGTGACAGATAGGAGGAGGCAAACCTTTGGGGTTCTACTGTCCCTCCTTGCTCAACCTCTCAGTAGAAAGAGAGACTAACAGGATTGGCAAACCCCTCAGGTTCAAGCCCTGCCAAGCTCAACCACATCCTCACAATTTCCCAACATCTCGCTCTTACTTAATGGCCATATATAAATGGGTCAATGTCTGTAAAAGACTCCATATCTGTCAGGGGGATAGCAGCGTAGGGGTGAACAGAAACCTATATTGTGCAGGTGTTTTAAAAGAACTGGAATAAGACATGGAGGGATAAGTAAGAGTAGCAAAGGGCAGCGTGAGACTGAAGAAAGGCCTGGTAGGCAGAGAGGGGGGCTGCCTGATGGGTGGAAGGGGGTGCTACCTGATAGGTGGAGGAGTGGGGGCCTGATAGGCCAAGGGGCGAGAGGGGTAACTGGTGTTGCAAAGTCCTAAGACAGCTGGAGGTAAGGTCCATGGACTGCTAAAGTCAGTCCTTGAGAAGTCCAGCAGTGTAAAGGGAGTGTCCAAAGGCAATTCCATTAGAAGTGTCAGTCCAATGCCAATGACCAGGGGAAGAAATGCTGCACGTCTATCTCAATGGAGCAGGAAAGCCACTGGAACTTTGTTTCTCTGTAGAGACTGAGCTGGAACCACCAAAACATGACAGGCAAAGCAGAAGCAGGAAGGGCAGACAGCGATGGGTGAAAGAAAGGCGGTAGGAAAGTCCTGTCCTTTGGAGTCTGTGAATCAGGTTCTCCAGAACGTGTCAGGTCACATCATGGGTTTCAGGGGTGGTGGTGGTGGCTGTAGCAGTGGGTGATGTCAGAGGACAAGGGTCCAAGATGGATTTCTGGGGATTCCATATGAGCAGATGCTTCTTCATGTGAAGGCTTGACATAGCTGTAATCACTTACTTGTGAAGAAGAAACTTGTAACAAATTAGAAGTTTACTATAATTGATAACTCGATGATTATAATTGGTTTAAGTATCTTTATAATTTTGTTTAAAGGTCACCTAATGTGACCTCGTGTAACAGTCTCTGTACAGCAGGATCTTCAGACCAAATTTAGGTAAAATATATATTGATTTTTTAACTATTTTTTACTTTGGAGTTTAAACAAAGTCAGGTTACTTAGAGAGTTAACACATGTTAGTGACAATGGTTTTGGGGTTTTTTTTAACATTTACAATGTCAGATTGATGCCAGATTTGTTGTGAATCAATTTCCACAAGATTAGTTTACAGGCATTTGGGGGGGGCCTCCAAAAATGTCCTGTATAGAGAGTTTGCATTTTAATTTTGAAGATGATGAATTGTCACATTGAACATTTAGACTTTTACCTTAAATACTCAGTTACTTTAGCAAATTAATTTTGCCTTTCCTGGTAAGTATGTAGCTTCAAAGTTACACTTTTAACCATTAAATTAATGTTTACCAAACTTGAAACACACACAGAAAACATGTAGTTTATAACACACAGGAGGAGAAAAACTTTTGTTACTAAGACATATCATTTCAAACACGAATTTTGTACTGTCATAGTTGAACCATCTTTACTCACACAGTTTAAAACTAAGCATTTCACATTTATACCAAGACTTTAAAAAAATCAAAAGAGGAAAAAACATTTTTTGGACTGTTTCTGGAAGTCTCCAGAAACCATGGCTGTGGCCAGAATTTTTATATGAAGTCAATTAAGTTTCAGAGTACTCTGAGCAAAATGGGTTGTACAAAAAATTTTGGTCATTCAACTCACTCCCAAAACACAACTGGCCATTCATAGCCTAAGACAATCAGAGAAGGGGGTGCATAAAGAGGGCTCTGTGAACCAGATTTCTCAGGTTCTGCCATGTCATATTATGGGTCCTGGGGTGCTTCCTGAAGCTAATCCTCTTGCAGTGTTTCTTGTTCCTCAGGGATAGCAGCACCATCACTTGGGTATTGCCAGACATGGCTTGCAGGAAGCCAGACAGATTTTGAATAATTCTGTGGAAAAATGCATGTGAAACCCTTCCCCATGGTCAATAGGGAGTCAGGCCCTTTCCAAATTTTATTGAGTGGGTCTTTCCATTTGACCTTAATAGCTGTGAGGGTGGCTGGTGTTTACCAATGAAGAATAATAGGAGGTTGGTCCGAGTTTTTGTAAATATTAAAGAGATTTAGTATAGTTAAGGCTTTTGCCAGCTAGATATTGGGGGGTATATTCCCCCTTTTCTTTATTTATTTGTGCCTTAAGGGTTTGATGGGCTCTCTTGACAATGCCTTGTCCCTGTGGATTATAGGGAATACCTGTAATATGAGTAATGTTCCAGAGGGAAGAAAAATCTTTAAATTGTTTGCTGGTAAAAGCATGACCATTGTCAGTTTAAGCTGAAGAGGTAGGCCCATTACAACAAAACAGAAGAGCATATGGCTTATAAGCTTTTTTGAGCTTTTGCCCATCTGAGCTGTTGCCCACATAAATTTAGAAAAGGTATCAATTGAGACAAACATATATTTTTGTTTGCCAAAATTGGATAAGTGGGTGACATCAATTTTCCAAAGAGCATTGGCTTTTAAGCCTTGGGGGTTAACCCCAAGAGTTTGAACAGTGGATGTCTTGATTAGACCTGCACAGAAGGGGCATGTAGCAAGAACACGTTTCAACTGTGCCAGAGGAATATCAAGAAATCAAGCTCAAAGGCCTTTAAGATTAACATGGATTAGGGAATGAAAGTCACGAGGATGAGAGAGGCTAGGATAATTCCTGTGGAAGCGAGGCGGTCGGCTGCAGCATTCCTTCAGATAGTGGACCAGGAAGAGGGCTGTGGGAATGAAGGTGTTGAACATTCAATGGTTGGGTTCGAGAACAGAGCATAGAGGCAATTTGAATGAAGAGAGGAGAAAGTGGGTTGTCATCAATTGTCACATAAGAATGAGCAAGTCATTGCAGGTTTCATTGAAATTATTTTGCTTAAATACTATGCTATCTCCCCAGCCTATCATTGATTTTTGGTTTCTATTTAATTTATTCCTGCTCTTACATTTAGTTTCATACCTTCTGTTTATTTTGGGATCTATTTGTAACTTCTTTACTAGTTATTTCAGTTGTAATGTTAGATTGTTTCTTTTTCTTTCTTCTTTGTTAATGCAGGCCTATATTGCTATTACTTTCCTTCTTAACACTGTTTCCAGAATTCCATAGTATCTGGTAAATCAACACTTAATTTTTATTGGTCTCCAGATAATTTTCAATTTCAATTTCTTTTAGTTTCTTGGTTGGCCCATGTGTTTGTTACTCAGAAACATTTTGTTTAGCCTCTATTTTTCAAGTTTTACTTTTTTGTGGATGATTTATAGTTTCATACTTCTGTAATCTGAGAAAATACTTTTTATTTGATTTCAGTCTTCACATATTTATTAAGATGCTTTCGTGTCCAAATATATGATCTACCCTTAAGAACAGTCCATGTGAATTAGAGAGGAATGCATATGCCTTTTTTTTGGGATGGAATATTCTGTTTATGTCAGTTAAGTTTATGTCTTCCATAGCTTCATTTAAGTCCACTATTTCTTTGTTGACTTTTTATCTAGATGATCTATCTCTTACAGTACGTGGTATATTGAGATCTATTATTATTGTGTTGCTGTCAGTTTATCTCTTGAGGTCAATTACAACTTGTTTTATGTATATAGGTGCATCCATATAGGGTGCATATATGTTTATGCTAGTTTTATCTTCTTGTTGAATTGATCCTTGATCACTATATAGTGTCTCTTCTTGAAATTTATTACCTTTTATGTCTAAAAGTCTACTTTATTGGTTATGAAAGTAGTTGTGTCTGAGTTTTTTTTTCCTTTAGTATTGACTTGGACAATGTTTTTTTGTTTGTTTGTTTGTTTGTTTGTTTAAGAAACACTGAAAAAGCCATAGGATAAGAGGAATACAACTCCACACAATTCCTATTATTTAACCTTCTGGGAGTATGGACCCAAGGTCATTGTGGGATGCAGAAGGTGGAAGGTTTGGCTTATGTAATTGCTTCCCCGCTGAACATGGACATTAACAGGTCAATCCATACTCCCAGCCTGCTCTCTCTTTCCCTAGTGGGGCAGGGTTCTGGGAAATCAGAGCTCCAGGACACATTGGTGAGGTTGTCTCTCCAAGGAAGTCTGTTCGGCATCATACTAGCATCTGGAACCTGGTGGCTGAAAAGAGAGTTAACATATAAAGACAAAAAAAGTTTAATAATCATGAACCTAAAGGGTAGAGTAGTGCAGATGAAGAGTTGAGGGGGGGGGTCTCCGCCTGTAGACAGCTAGTAGGCATATTTTAGTTATATTCCAAAGGGCATGTGGCTATACTAATGGTTTTTGTTTGTTTGTTTATTTCATTTTGTTTATTTTTGCTTATTTTTTGGACTGATCCTGAAATCTGGTATGCAGGTGGACCCTAATTATTGTCTGGGGAGATGATGTCATGGATGGCAGAAGGACCAGAAAGCTGGATCAAGGAAGAGAGTAGCTCTCTAATATGGGAAAAGGGTATAAATATTGGTGACTGTAAACCCCATCAATTTGATTTGGCCCATATTCAGCTTAGGAGCCTATGTGACCTTTGCATCCCCATAAATCTGAGCTCACATTCTGTGGTCATGAGTAGGAACATTCCAAGCTGCCCCAATATCAGGACCCCTCTTTCTCAGGTGTAGCATAGAGTATGTCGTCCATCCTGCCGTTGGAGGATGGAACATTCTCTACCATTGTTGATCCAAGTTGAGGGAAAGGTCCAATTCGGGCCCTCAAAGGGGTCTGTTGTATTGTTCCTGATAGGAATAACCGGTAACAATGGAGAGACTGATTTATTCGAGGTCTAGACCCATCAAGTCTGTTTGGGAATCTCAGGACTCCCAGATAAGGGCCCCAGCTGATGGGATGGCCTGATAGTGACTAAAGAGTCATCCTAAAAGTATAGCAATTTCTGCCCTTATTCAGCTTTTTCAGTCCTTGACCTCATATAGTGAGCTTTGGAGAGAGGGAGAGAAATGTAATAAGAAGTGGTTGAGGAGGGTATCTAAGTCTAACTAGACACTATTTTATTATGAACTTTATACTAGCTCACTACAGACTAAAGTGTATTTTTGCTTTCAGGTATATATTTTGCCTCAGTTTATTGATACATGTGAACATACGCTCTATCTTATGGGGCCTGGTCTATATCTAGGTTTTGAGACTTTGTTAGGAAGTGAACCTCCTGGAATGGAATCTGAGAATACTATAAAATGAAAGATCTCATCCGATTAAAGAAGGTGAAGGGTTGACATTCCATGCCTGAAGTCTCTGGACATAGTCTGAAGTGAATCATGCTGAGGTGGTACTCCTTGCATTGATTAGGTTGGGATCTGTGGATGCAATACCATTTAGTATGAATTGAGAGAGCCTGCAGGAAAGTGCCACCCTAGAGGTTCCAGGACTGGGGAAAATATAGGCTGTAACGAGGAAGTGGGCAGTTTCTACTGTCTTAGGGTTTAAGAAGACAATAGATATTTACTGCTATAATCACATTATTTGGCAATTGGGTTAACTTTGAAATATCTCTTTGTGGGAGTCGGGCAGTAGCACAATGGGTTAAGCACACACGGCACAAAAAGCAAGGACCGGCTTAAGGATCCCGGTTTGGACCCCCAGCTCCCTTCCTGCAGGGGAGTCGCTTCACAGGAGGTGAAACAGGTCTGCAGATGTCTATCTTTCTCTCCCCTCTCTCTGTCTTCCCCTCCTCTCTCCATTTTTCTCTGTCCTATCTAACAACAATGACGTCACTAACAACAATAAGTACAACAGCAAAAAACAACAAGGTCAACAAAAGGGAAAATAAATATAAAAAAAGAAATATTACTTTGTTAGGATTTGCTGTATAATATACAACATCAACATAATTTATGTCCTTTGAAATTATTTGCTGTGCCTACAGTTGTTTCTGTAATCCTGGGTCTAAGCTTTTAAAGAGTTAACATATCAAAGACTCGGTCTATGTATTAAAAAGACTCAGTCTGAGATTTTAAAAGTTAGAGACATTCAATCAATTTCCCCTCTCATATTAATTAGTGATATATATGACTACAAATTGAGAGGAGTGTACATAAACACCATTCCCACCACCAAAAGACTGTGTCCCATTCCACCCCACCCCACCCCATGAAGTTGAGCAACCACCCTCCACCTCATCCCAGGGTTTTTACTCTGGTGCCCTACTATAAATTCAGTCAAATCCTGCTTTGAGTTTCCCTTTCTGTTCTTCATTCTCAACTTCTGTTTATGAATAGGATCATCCCATATGCCTCTTTGTCTTTATTACTTAGCTCACTTAACATAATTCCTGCTAGCTCCATCCAGGATGAGTCAGAGAAAGTGGGTTCATTGTCCTTAATAGCTGCATAGTATTCCATTGTGTGTATATATACCACAGCTTTCTCAGCCACTCATCTGTTGTTGGGCACCTGGGTTGCTTTCAGGTTTTAGCTATTACAAATTGTGCTACTATGAACATAAGTGTACATATTTCCTTTTGGTTCAGTATTATGTCATCCATGGGGTATATCCCTAGGAGAGGGATTACTGGGTCATATGGAAGGTCCATGTCTAGCCTTGTGAGAGTCCTCCAGGCTGCTCTCCACAGTGGGTGAACCAGTATATATTCCCACCAACAGTGCATAAGGGTTCCTCTGTCCCCACAGCCTCTCCAGCATTTGTTGCTCGTTGGGAAATTGTGAGGATGTAGTTGAGCTTGGCAGGGCTTGACTTGAGGGGACATCCATCCTGTCAGCCTCTCTTTCTCTACTGAGAAGTTGAGCAAAGAGGGACAAAATCCCCCAAGGTTTGCCTCTTATCAGACTCTCTGCCTCACAAAGCACCCTGCATTCCTGATACTATGGCCTGTTCCCTTATTATCTACATAATCATTGTTTTGCCTTAAACATCCTCACCCATTCCATTCCTTTGTTCTATCTTCTCTCTATCCTTAAGACCCTCCCTGCCTGCAGGGTATTATTAATACTACCAGTTGAAACCCTCACAACAGTTGCTAAAGAAGTTACCTTTCCCAGCCCACTTTTGCCTTTCTCCGTTCCTTTCCAAATCATGTCAAGCCATTTCCCTTTCCAACTTGCCACTTCCAGGTCCAACCTTTAAAAACCTGGGCTCTCTGATCAATAAAGAATTGAGTTGCCTCACCACCATGAGCTCTTTTCCTGGGTCATCTCTCCCACGTGGCTGAGTGAGTAGCAGCAAAGGCTGGCTCTGGTCACGTTCTCTCCAACCCAGAGAATATGCACACGAAAAGAGGCACCCAGATGATAGCCCAGCAGTTGCTGCTGTCCTTTTTGATGTATGTCATTCTCACAGGGGTGAGGCAGTATCTCAATGTTGTCTTTATCTGCATTTCGCTGACAATCAGCGACCTGGAGCAATTTTTCATATCTTTGCTAGCCTTTTGGATCTCTTCTGTAGTGAATATTCTATTCATATCCTCTGCCCATTTTTGGATGGGGTCATTTCCTTTTTTGTTGCTGAGTTTGCTAAGCTCTTTGTATATTTTGGCGATTTTCTGATATATGGCATGTGAAGATATTCTCCCATTATGTGAGGAGTCTCTTGGTTTGTGTAACAGCTTCTTTGGCTGTGCAGAAGCTTTTCAATTTGATGTAGTCCCATTTGTTTTTTTCTGCTTTAGTCTTCCTTGAACTTGGGTTTGTATCATCAAATATGTCCTTGAAGTTTAGGTGGGAAAGTGATCCAACAATGTTTTCCTCTAAGTATTTGACAGTTTCTAGTCTAACATCCAGGTCCTTGATCCATTTGGAGTTTATTTTTGTTTCCTGTGAGATAAGGTGGTGGATATTCATTCTTCTGCATATTTCAACCCGATTTCCCATCACCATTGATTGAAGAGAGCCTCCTTTTTCCATTTAATACTTTGGGCCCCCCAATCAAACATTAGATGTCAAGAGGTATGGGGTTTAATTCTGAGCTTTCTGTTCTGTTCAAATGTGCCTATTTTTGTTCCAGTACCAAGCTGTTTTGATGATGATGGCCTAATAAAATAGTTTGATATCTGGGAGTGTGATGCCTCCATTTCTGTTTCTTTTTCTCAAAATTGTTTTGGCAATTCTGGGTATTTTCTGGTTCCGGATAAATGATTGTAGTTTATGTTCTATTCTCTTAGAGAAGCTTGGTCAGAGTTTGATGAATATCATGTTAAATTTGTATATGGCCCTGGGAAGAATACTAATTTTGATGATATTTATTCTTCCAATACATGAGCATAGGATGTCTTTCCATTTCTTGTTATCATTTTCTATTTCCTTAAATAGTGAGTGACTCAGTTTTCAGTATACAAGTCAGTCACTTCTTTGGTCAGCTTTATTAGGTATTTTATTGATTTTGCAGTAACAGTGAATGGGAGTGATTTCTGGATGTCTTTTTTTCAGATTTGGTTTTTGCATAAAGAAATGCTACTGATTTTTGTACATTGATTTTGTTGCCTGACACTTTGCTATGTTGCCTAATAACTTGCAGTAGTTTTCTGCTGGATTCTATGTATACTATCATATCATCTGCAAATAGTGAGAGCTTGACTTCTTCCCTTCCAATCTGTATTCTTTGGACTTCTTTCTCTTGCCTGATTGCTGTTACAAGAACTTCCAATATTACATTGAAGAGTAATGGTGCTAATGGACAGCCCTATCTAGTCTCTGATCTGAGGGGAAATGCTTTCAACTTCTGTCCATTGAGTATGATGGTGGCTGTAGGTTTGCTATATATGGATTCCACTATCTTGAGGTGTTTCCCATCTATTCCCATTTTTGTATTGTTTTGAGCATGAATGGGTGTTGGGTTTTGTCAAAGGCTTTCTCTGCACCTATTGAGATAATCATGTTTTTTTTTTTTTGGCTTTGCTTTTATAAATGTGGTGAATGACATTGATTGACTTACGTATGTTGAACCAGCCTTGCATTCCTGGGATAAATCCTACTTGGTCATGATGAACAATTTTTTTTTATAAACTGCTGTATCCTGTTGGCCAGGATCTTGTTTAATAATTTAGCATCAATGTTCTTCAGAGATATTGGTCTGTAGTTTTCCTTTTTTGTTGTGTCTATTGAGTATGATGTTGGCTGTAGGTGTGCTATATATAGATTCCACTGTCTTGGGGAAGTTCGTGTCTATTCCCATTTTTTGTAGACTTTTGAGCATGAATGGGTGTTGGATTTTGTCAAAGGCTTTCTCTGCATCTATGGAGATAGTCATGTGGTTTTTGGCTTTGCTTTTATTGATGTGGTGAATGACATTGATGGACTTACATATGTTGAACCAGCCTTACATTCCTGGGATAAATCCCACTTGGTCGTGATGAACAATCTTTTTGATATATTGAGGTATCCAATTGTCCAAGATCTTGTTTAATATTTTGGCATCTATGTTCATCAGAGATATTGGTCTGTAGTTTTCCTTTTTTGCTGTGTCCCTATCTGCTTTTGGTATCAGGGTGATGTTGGCTTCATGGAAGTAGAAGTGAGTGTTCCTGTTTCTTTGACCTGGTGGAAAGCCTTTAAAATTATGGGTATTAACTGTTTTCTGAGGTTTTTGTAGAATTCGTTTGTGAAGCCATCTGATCCAGGACTTTTGTTGTTGGGGAGTTTCTTAATCAATATTTTGATTTCTTTGTCTGTTATTGGTGTATTTAGGTTTTGTAGTTCTTCTTTGTACATTTTTGTATGGACATATGTTTCTAGGAATCTTCCTTTTCTTCCAGATTCACTAGCTAGATTGTGTATAGTTCTTCATAGCAGTTTTGTATGATTTTATGGATTTTTGTGGCATCAGTTGTGATATCTCCTCTATCATTTACAATTCTATAAATTTGAGTCTTCTCCCTTTTTTTTAGTGAGTCTGGCTAAGGGTTTGTAAATCTTGTTTAAATTTTCAAAGAACAAATATTTGGCTTCATTTATCTTTTGTATGATTATTTTCTGTGTTTTTTATTTCTGCTCTAATATTAGTGATTTCTGTCCTTTTGGTTGCTTTAGGGTTCCTTTGTTCCTCTTCCTCTATGTATTTAAGGTGTGCAGTAAGGTCATTTATTTAAGCTTTTTCTTGTTCTTTAATATGCGATTGCAAGGCTACAAGTTTCCCTCTCAGTACTGCTTTAGCTGTGTCTCAAATATTTTGATAGCTTGTGTCTTCATTTTCATTTTTTTCCAGTTACATTTGAATTTCTTGGATGAGTGACTCTCTGACCCAGTGGTTCTTAAGCAGTATGTTGCTTAGTTTCCAAATTCTGTGTCTTTTGGTAGTTTTCTATTTGTTGTTAAATGTTAACTTTACTCCACTGTGGTTTGAGAAGATACTTGGGATGATTTCAATGCTCTTGAATTTATTGATGCTGTCTTTGTGGCCTAACATGTGGTCTATCCTTGAGTATGTGTTATGTGGATTTGAAAAGAAGGTGTATTCCAGTTTTTTGGGGTGGAGGAGTCTGAAAATGTCCAAGAGGTCTAGTCTGTCCATCTCTTCATTTAGTTCTCTTGTTTCTTTGTTGATTATGTGCTTTGTTGATCTGTCTGAATGTGAAAGTGGGGTGTTAAAGTCTCCCACTATTACCGTATTACTATTGATGTATTTTTGTAGTTATTTCAGTAGGTGCTTGATGTATTTAGATGGTCCCTCATGGGTGCTTAGATGTTAATAATTGTTAAGTCTTCTTGGCTGATTGATCCTCTAATCATTATGTAATGGCCTTGCCTATCTTTTATTACTTTTTTTAAATATAAATATATTGTGTCAGAGATGATAATGGCTGTTCCTGCCCTTTTTTTGTGGCCCATTAGCCTGTAGGATAGTTTTTCATCCTTTCATTTTAAATCTGTGTTTATCTTGTTGGGTCAGATGAAATTCTTGCAAGCAGCACATTGTTGGGTTATGTTTTCTGACCAATCTTCCCACTCTTTGCCTTTTGTTAGGTGAGTTTAAGCCATTGAAATTTATTGATATTGTGGATTTAATATATTCTATTGCCATTATTCTACAATTTTTTATTTGCTCTGATACATGTAAAGTATTATGGTGATGTTCTTGTTTATAAGAGATCTTCTAGAACCTCTTTCAGGGCAGGCTTGTTGATAGTTGCCTCTTTTACTGTTGCTTGTCTTAGAAGGTTTTTATTACTCCATCTAGCTTGAATGAAAGTCTAGCAGGATCTTTTGTTGAAACCCTTTTTCATTTAGGACTCAATAGATATCTTGCTATTCTCTTCTGGCTTTTAGAGTTTGAGTGGAGAATTCTGCTGATAATCTTATGAGTTTTCTTGTCTGATATATGGCATGTGAAGATCTTCTCCCATTCTGTGAGGGGTCTCTCTGTTTGTTTAATAGTTTCTTTGGATGTGCAGAAGCTTTTCAATTTGATGTAGTCCCATTGGTTTGTTTCTGCTTTAGTCTTCCTTGCAATTGGGTTTGATTCATCAAAGATGTCCTTGAGGTGTATGTGGGAAAGTGTTTTACCAATGTTTTCCTCTAAGTATTTGATTGTTTCTGGTCTGACATCTAGGTCTTTGATCCATTTGGAGCTGATTTTTGTTTCTGGTGAGATAAAGTGGTTCAATTTCATTCTTCTTCATGTTTCAACCCAGTTTTCCCAGCACCATTTATGCTCCTTCTTCCATTTTATGCTTTGGGCCCCCTTATCAAAGATTAGATGTCCATAGGTGTGGGGATTTATTTCTGGGCTTTCAATTCTGTTCCACTGGTCTGTGTGCCTATTTTTGTTCCAGTACCATGCTGTTTTGATGATGATGGCTTTATAATATAGTTTAAGGTCTGGGAGTGTGATGCCTCCATTTCTGTTTCTTTTCCTCAAGATGGTTTTGGCAATTCTAGGTGTTTTCAGGTTCCAGATAAATGATTGTAGTGGTTGTTCTATTCTCTTAAAGAAGCTTGGTGGAACTTTGATGGGTATTGCATTAAATTCGCATATGGCTCTGGGGAGAATATTCATTTTGATGATATTTATTCTTCCAATCCATGAGCATGGGATATCTTTCCATTTCTTGGTATCAGTTTCTATTTCCTTGAGTAGCGACTCATAGTTTTCAGCATACAAGTCTTTCACTTCTTTGGTCAACTTTATTCCTTGGTATTTGATTGATTTTGCTGAAACAGTAAATGGGAGTGATTTCTGGATGTCTTCTTCAGTTAGGCAAACAACACCTCCAGTCCAAGATAAATAGCAACCAAATCCAAAGGAAAAAGAAAGGAAAAAAGGTAAGCAATAATAGACAATTATGCAAATATCCTGTATACTGTAAATTCTAGGGATAGCAAGAAGATAAAGGGAAGTACAGAAGAGAGACACACACAGAGATTCCACCCTGAGTCAGATTCCTTCCCTAAATAATTCACAAATGAGTATCAGTCAATTCAGCAATCGAAAGAAGGAGGAAGAAAAGAAGACAAGAACAAGAAAAAAAGAGCAGTGAAAGGAAAGATTTCTTTAAATTAATAGGAGGAGGGATGAAGGATAGTGGAAGGAAGAGGTACAAAGATATAAATTCCTGTCACTCTGGAGAGGACACCTATTCACCTAGCAATGGAGAGAACAACAAGAGTTAATTTTGGTCAACCTGAAGGAGGGGGAAAAAGTGACACATGTACATGATAATAGTAATAATAAAATAGAATAGATTAAAAAAAAAAAACTCTAACAGTCAGTCTGAAGCTTGGACCACTCCGGATTGGATGCAGGCAGCCTGAGCAAAGACAGAAAATTGTAAGAAGCATCCAAAAACAAAAACAAACAAACAAACAAAAAAAACCTCCAGATAGTCTTTGCCAAGAAGGGGTGAGGTTCTGATTGGTCTGGTATTTTGTCACTCAACTAGAGCTCCAGCCTCAGAGAGAGAGAGAGAGAGAGAGAGAGAGAGAGAGAGAGAGAGAGAAGGAAAGGGTGGAATGACACCCCTGGTGAGCCAGGAATCTTGGTAAAGAAAATAGCGCAGCAGGGGAGCCAGCTAGGAGCAGCTCTCCAGTCTCTGAAGGCTGGTTCTGGTGTGGGGGTGAAGGGGGCGCTTCAGAAATATTCAAAGGATTTCCTTTCTTTTCCCCCCTGGCCTGCGTTTTCTAGCCCAAGTGTGGTATCACCCTTAGCACCCCTTATTTACCCTCCTGATGATGGCCCAGTATCCTACCCTATCCAGAGAATCCCTGGTCACAAGGTGCTGCTTGTTGGAGCTCACGCCAGCCTCCACTTGCAAGTCACCATCTTGGATCCGCCCCTCATGTATGATAATTTTCTCACTATTGTTTCTATCAGTTCATGTGAGTAGGATGTTAAACTTCATAACTATAGTAATTATAATTTTCTATCTGTCTTTGCAATTCATATACTTTGGAGTTCTTCTGTTCAATGCATACACATTCCGAATTACACTCCATCCATTTAACATGTGTTTTTTGTCTCAGTCTCTGGCAATTTTTGTTTTGCTCTAAAGTCTATTTTATTGAACAATATTATGAACCTTTTTCCTTTTGACTAATTTCAATTTGGTGTATCACTTTCTGCAACTTATTTTTAATCTGTATCACATTAGAATTTTTATTATTTTTTTAAATTATTTATTGGGGAATTAAAGTTTTATATTTGACAGTAAATACAATAGATTGTACATGCATAATATTTCTCAGTTTTCTGTATAACAAGACAACCCCCACTAGGTCCTCTGTCATGCTTTCTGGACTTGTACTCTTCCCCCGGCCCATCCCAGAGTATTTTACTTTGGTGCAATATGCCAATTCCAGTTCAAGTTCTACTTGTGTTTTCTCTTCTGATCTTGTTTTTCAAATTCTGCCTGAGAGTGAGATCATCCCATACTCATCCTTCTGTTTCAGACTTATTTCACTTATCATGAATTTTTCAAGGTCTATCCAAGATCGGCTGAAAATGGTGAAGTCACCGTTTTTTTATAGCTGAGTAGTATTCCATTGTGTATATAGACCACAACTTGCTGTTTTGCTTCCAGGTTTTGGCTATTGCAAATTGTGCTGCTAAGAACATATGTGTACACAGATCTTTTTGGATGAGTGTGTGGGGGTACTTAGGATATATCCCCAGGAGAGGACTTGCAGGATCAAAGGGTGGGTCCATTTCTAGCCTTCTGAGAGTTCGCCACAGAGGTTGAAACAATTAACATGCCCACCAGCAGTGCAGGAGTGTTCCTTTGAGCCCACAACCTCTCCGGCATTTGCTGCTGTTACCTTTTCTGATGTATGACATTCTCACAGGAGTGAAGTGGTATCTCACTGTTGTCTTTATTTGCATTTCTCTGACAATCAGAGACTTGGAGAATTTTTTTCATGTGTTTCTTGGCCTTTTGGATCTCTTCTGTGATGAATATTCTGTCCATGTCCTCTCCCTATTTTTGAATGGGTTATTTATTTTCTTGTTCTTGTGTTTGGCAATTTCATTATATGTTTTGGTTATTAGCTTCTTGTCTTATGTATGGCATGTAAAGATCTCCCATTCTGTGTGGGATCTCTTGGTTTGGGTAGTGGCTTCTTTTACTGTATAGAAGCTTTGTAATTTGATGTAGTCCCATAGGTTTATGCTTGCCTTAGTCTTCTTTGTAATTGGATTTGTTTCACTGAAAATTTCTTTAAAATTTATGCGGACCAAGTTAATTGATGATCTAATGGTTAGAATTGGCTTGAGGTCTTTTCTATGATTTTAGAAGGCTCTTTATTAGAATATACCAATATGTTATAGAAAGTCAATACCTAATGTGTTGACATGATAAAATGTTTACCATTTTTTAGCATTATTTTAAACTGATTAGACAGTTTAAGTACAATACTATAACTTTAGTTTACTAAGATCTTTACTCTGCCACTGCTGACTTCATCTTTGCATGCTTATTGACTGCTCACTTTTCTCAAAATAGTCCTCGATGTTCAAGGAACCTCACCTTAACTTCTAATGTGTATGTACCTCCTCTGTGTTTTGGTAAACACCATCCTATATTTTCATGTCAGTTCTTCTCTACCTGGTCCTTGCTTCCTAGTTTTGCTTGTTCCACAGCTGACCCTCTATGAAGAAGAAAAATTTCATCAGTTGGCGCTGACCAGACCAGACGTGCTGTGTTTCTTCCCCTGGACATCACATCCACTGACTGCTTCCCTTAGACTTGCTGGTGGCATGCTAAGACACTCTATATATTCCTCCCATGAATTTTCTGACAAATTACAACAGGTTATAGACTCCACCACAAATAGTCTTGAGTCACTACAGAGCCCCTTATGGGACCCTTATTAGTCTTTTGTTAATGATTACCTTAAGACCCTTTATTTTTAATAAGATTACTGATTTTATAAAATGGCAGATTGACTCCTTGGCATCAAAACCTTTGCAAATACATTATCACAGACTTGATTTGGCTGACAGAGGCCTGGCTGAACCTGAGGATGACAGACCCCCCTTTTGGATGGCATAAAACTCAGAATTATGCATTGAGACATCCAACCTTGGCAGGGCAAGGACACCAGTAAGGGGTGCAAGGCAAAGCACTGCAGGGGGAGGACCCTATCGTCCGCCTCTGAGTCCCCCGTGAAGCAAACCTGATTTGCATGGAGGTTGGTGTCAGCAACAAAAATTGTTTCCCTAGAAACTGTGGCTCTGCCTCCCCTCCCCAAAAATACACCGAGAGCCTTATAAGATGCAGGAAGGTTGGTTTTGCACCCACCCCATTGGAGGAATCGGGTCAATACTTCCCTCCTCTGGTTATGTCCACCAAACCTGCTGTTAGGGTCTCAGCTCCTCACCCCCAATTGCCTGCATCAATTTTAAATTATAACAAAGGGAGGATATGCCAGGAGCCATTTCTCTGCTTGATAGATGATAAGCTTTGAGACAATGAAAGCCCTCAAGACAAGTGTTAATTCCCCCCTGGGTAGGCCATTTCCCCTTAGGTAAACCATTTATCAGTAATCAAGTGAGTCAACACAAGTGAGTCAACACACAGTTTGGTTTCTGCCATTTGTTGCAAGGAACATTCTTTGAAGATTGCTCCCCCTCCTCCTCCACCAGCATTCCTTCTCCTTCCCCAAAGCCTTATAATGCCTGTGAACACAATAAAATTTTGCAGCTTGATCAGAAAAAAAAAATATGCGGAAAAGAGTTCTGCCAATATTTCCCTATAAATATCTGATAATTTGTGGTCTAACATTCAAGTCCTTCATCCACTTGGAATTTACTTTTATATTTGGTGAAATATAGTGCTTCAATTTCATTCTTCTGCATATTTCAACCCATTTTTTCCAGTACCATTTGTTGAAGGGACTCTGCTTTCCCCATTTAATAGTCTGGGCACCTTTGTCAAAGATTACATGTCCATACGTGTGGGGACTTACTTCTGGGTTCTTAATTATTTTTTATATTTATTTTAAAAAGGAGACATTAACAAAACCAAAGGATAAGAGATGTACAACTCCACACAATTCCCACCACCTCTGTATCCCCTCTCCTCCCCTGATAGCTTTCCTATTCTTTATCCCTCTGGATGTATGGATCCAAGGTCATTGTGGGATGCAGAAACTGGAAGGTCTGGCTGCTGTAATTGCTTCCCTGCTGAACATGGGAGCTGACTGGTCGATCCATACTCCTAGCCTGCCTTTCTCTTTCCCTAGTTGGGTGTGGCTCTAGGGAAGCAGAACTCTGGGACACATTGGTGGGGTTGTCTGTCCAGGGAAGTCTGGTCAGCATCACACTAGCATCTGGAACCTGGTGGTGGTGATTTGGTGGGTTCCTGGAGTTGTTCCAATCCTGTCTTGTTGTCGTCCTAGTGGTTTCCCTTAGTATACCTAGTCAACTTGAGAGAGGAGAGGAGAGAAAGGAGGATTTTTATTAATAGCACATAGTGGATCATAATTTAATCCACTCTGACAATCTCTGTGTCAATATAAACATCAAAATTTATGTATTTAAACCATTAACATTTAAAGTAATTATTTATATGTTATGGTTTAACTGTTCATTCATTTTGGTTTCCAGTGATTATTTGTTTTCCTGTGGATGGTTGCACATTTTTAGAACCTATCATGTTACCAGATGAGATCAGGCATGTTCAGGGGGGTATAGTCATACACACTAACATGCTATCTGTGCAATCTTACTATATCATTTAGTGACTTACTATATCATTCTTAGTGACTGCTTGTGTGTGTGACCTATTGTAACCCATGCATATAACCAATTTACCATTTTGAATAAATACTGAAACTTTACTATATATCAGACCCTTTACACTTTCTAAATATAATTGTCTCAATTATTTATTACCTGTATATTCCTTAACCACTACAGATATTGCTATGATTTAAAGAACTCATTAGAATTGAGTTAATATTATGTATAACATTATTTTCACCCATTTTATTGTCTTTCTCTTTCTGAACTCTAAGTGTTCTGTTACACTTTCCTTTTTGTTTGGAAAGCTCCTTTTGATATTTTTAAAGGATATGCCTGAAAGCATGAATTTCTCCTAATTACCTCTGAGACTCTTTTATTAACCTTCAACCTGTGTCAACCTGTGGTTGACAGTTACTTTCTATCAGTACATGAATAATGTCCTGCCACTTCTATCTGATGTCCATTAATTCATAAACTAAATCCACTGAACTTCAAATTGATGTTATCATTAATAGTGTTATGTCTTCTCTTTTTTTTTTCTTTCCTTCATTGTTATTGCTGGGGCTCAGTGCCTACACTATTAATCCACTCTTCCTGAACCATTTTTCTTTTTTTTTTTGTGAATAGGACAAAGATAAATTGTAGGAGAAGGTAGACACCTGCAGACTTGCTTCACTGTTTGTGCAGTGATCCCCCCCAGCAGCTGGGGATCCGGGGGCTCAAACTGGGTGCTTGTAGTATGTACACTTAACCCAATGCACTACTACCGCGCTTCCTGTCTTTTCTCTCTAATTGCTTTCATCACATATACTAGCTTTTAGTTTCCAGTAGTTTAATTATAATGGTTCTTTCTATGCATGTCTGGGTTTATCAAATTTGGTATGCATTCAGCTTGTTGAATCAGCATGTCTGTATAGTTCATAAAAATATGAGGTGTGGTCAGCCATTCTTAAATGCACTTTTAGTCCTAGTCTTTCTCCTTTCTTTCCACACCTTCCGAGATTCAAATGTTAACCATTTTGTTACTGTTCCACTGGTCCCTAAGACTATCTTCATTTTTATCTTTTTATGATTTCTGTATTTTTCACACTAAATAAACTCTATCCATCTGCCACCTAGTTCATTGTTTCTATATTCTGTCATCTTCAGTCTACTATTGAACCTATATATGGAGTTGTTTTTTTTTAATTTCAGCTATTTCAACATTTTAGCTCCACAATTTTCATTTAATTCTTTCTTATAGTTTCTACTTCTTTGCTGAGATTTTCTATTTTTACTTTATTTCAAAGGAAATTGTAATTAATTTTTGAAGCAATTGTATGATGTCTGCTTTAGTAGCAGTATAAAATAGTTTCAACAGGGGAGTTGGATGGTAGTAGCGCAGTAGATTAAGTGCACATGGCACAAAATGTGAGGACTGGCATAAGGATCCTGGCTCGAGCCCCCATCTCCCCACCTGCAGGGGAGTCGCTTCACAGGAGGTGAAGCAGGTCTGAAGGTGTCCATCTTTCTCTCCCCCCTCTGTCTTCTCCTCCTCTGTCCATTTCTTTCTGTCCTATCCAACAATGACGACATCAGTAACAACAACAACAGCTACAACAACAAAAAAAACAAGAGAAACAAAAGGGAATAAATAAATATTTTTTAAAATTTAAAAAATAGTTTCAACAGTCTAATTCATCTTATTGCATTTGTTGATTTTCTTCCTTTACTCATGTTGTAATTTTTCTGGTGCTTAGTATGATGATATATTTTATTATATCCTTGGATATAATATTATGAGACCTTGATGCTGTTTAAATATCTTATTTTTTTTTTCTAAACAGTCATTATGTTTAGGTGTGCTATGTCAATTCTGGCTCCTTTTGTGAGCACAAATTCCAATGGAAACTCACTTTTTTAGTCCTTACTATGTTATGTTTTTCTGCTTCATGATATGGTTCCTTTTGAGCCCCTTCTTTTCTCTCCTAGTGCTCACTGTGGGATTTAAGTTGCTTACACAGACTTCCCAGTGTCGTTATGTAGAACGTCCCAGAAATCAAGGGTATTTTCGTTGGCTGTTCTATCACCACCTGTTACTGGTTGCTCTCTATTCCATCTCTGTTGCTACTAACAGAGGAAGAAATGACCTAAGTTGGCTGATGTCTGATGCTAGATAGAGAATCACTTAAAGACTACTTTGGATATAGATTCTGTAGTTTTATCCTCAAATTTTATTTTATAGGTCAAAGGTTAAATCCAGAAATCTACATTTTTAATTTATTTTTTCTTTATTGGGTGATTAATCGTTTACAGTAAAATACAGTAGTTGGTACATGTGTAACATTTCTCTGTTTTACACACAACACTCTAACTCCCACCCCCATTTAGGTCCTTCTCCACCATAATATTCTAGGGCCTGAACTCCCCCCCACCCCCCAGAGTTCTCTACTTTGGTGCAATACACCAAATCCAGCCCAAGTTCTGCTTTATGTCTTTCCTTCTGTTTTTAAGAAATCTACATTTCTAAAATTCTCTCTAGACAATTCTTTACACAGAGAAAGATGGGACTGACTTTACCTGAAACATTTAATATCATGTCTTGCACATGCCAGATGGGAAGAAAATAAAAGTTAAATTAAAGGAAATCTGAATAAAAGCAATTCATATATCTAAAATAATAGAAATCTATTACAGGAGAGAAAAAACTGGAGTATATGAGACCAAAGAAGAGAGAGCATTACCTGACTGTTTTCTACAACATAGTGGATTATTTTGAAGAATCAGGCTAATTGTTCTCCATTTGTATATTGAGATAAATGATAGATAATGAGTTTAATACTTTCAAGACTTATTTTTATTATACACCAGGACTAATTTCTTGACCCTGGGTGAGACTCTGAGTTAACAAATTAGAGTAGCAGGTTGCAATCCAACCTTCCTTGATTCACAAAGCTCCCACCCCTCCTTGGTCATAGAGAATCTAGCCACATGATCTTTCAACATCCCCTTATATTTCTGTTATTCCAGCTGTATCATGAATCCTTAGATGCAAAGCCTGGTAAATTAAACCAGAAATTATTGCCTTTTAAAGTGCTAGCAATTTTAATTATTTTCTTTGAAAAGTTTTCAAAATATTTATCTGCCTATTGAAACTTCTTTATAAAAAAAAATAAAATGGGAACAGATTCAATGAGACCAAAGTTTGGTTAGTAGGTAACAGATTTATTGGACTTGCTCATTTTAAAATTTAAATTTTATGTCAAACTCCCATAAAATTACTCTGGAAGTCATCTTCCTGGAAAGCCAAAATCCCATCTAAGTTCTGAATTTACTCTTTATAACTTAAAGATGGAATATTACACACATGCAGCATTGTTTGAAATAACACCTCTTTGAAAGAGAGCTTTTGCTGTTTGTGTGGTGTGTGTGTGTGTGTGTGTGTGTGTGTGTGTGTGTGTGTGTGTGTGTGTGTGCCTGTGCATGTGTGCTAGTGCACACACACACACACTTATCAGCAGCCTCAAGCTTGCAAACACCTGGTGTATTTTGAGGATGTTATCCGTCTGATTTCTTGAAAGCAGACAACTTATCTATTTACAAATACAGGTTCTCTTGCTTAGAGTCACATATTTCTAGAAGTTTTCATACATAGTTCATGATTTTAAAGCATATATAACTCATATGTTTTTGTAATCATCAGTTCTTCAGTCTATCCTGATGGCTAGATACTAGAGGAGAATTTTCAGCTGTCTCCTTGTAGTCTCAATGTCACATATGCAAATTTCCTGTTAAATATCTCTGATCCACTATTCCCTCTAATGAAGTCATGTTCTGTGCTCAGGGCATTGATATCCTCAGTAGCAGATGTCTCCCATAAAGCATGACCTCATTCCTTGGAATAGGAAAAAGCCAACAGTAGGATGTTGGAGTAATATGGAGGGAAATACTTTGTTTAAAATAGTTTTCTAAAATCACATGTTCAACTTTTTACAAATTTCTATAAAAAGCAAGTCTATTCTGTTATTATTTTTGTTTACCTCATTCCTCATTTCCAGATGGGGAAACAGGCCACAATGAATGGAGTTCCCAACAGAGCACAGACAATTCTATCCACGTGATTATTGAAGACAATTAGATGGATTTAGGTATAGAATAGTGAAAGTTAGAATTTTCCAGATGCTAAGTCTAAAGTCTATACCACTGATGTAGAGTCTACTTTTAATGATGTATATTATAATAGCAATGACCTTTGGATAAAATAAATAAAATAAATAAAATAAAAGACAGAAGAAAAGTTATTGATCAGTAGCTTTCAGCAAATTCAACAAATGGGAATATTGCTAGAGAAGGAATGAGTAGAAGGAAAGAGTAGATGAATTAGTAAGATCTAAAATGAAGCCAATACATGCTCATAAGGATGGACTATCCAGGTAACTTCTATTCCAGGTGTAGACTAGTTCCTGATTATTCAAATTATTAGGGGTGATTGAAATTCATAACATCTTATACTCTCTGACATTCAATAACTAGACCTTTCAGTGACAGCCTTCATTTTCTAGTACATTCCTCACTTCTGTTTGTTTCTGTACAGAAAGTGAGCCATTATTGTCCTCTATTTGACAGTTTCAGGTTTTACACCCAAGTCCTTTGTCTATTTGGAGTTTACTTTTTTAATTGGGGGATTAGTCGTTTGTAGTAACTGCAGTTCTTAATAACTGAATAGCAGTCCATTGTACGTATACCACAAGCTTCTAAGCCATTCATCTGTTGTTAAACAACTAAGGTGCTTCCAGGTTTTGGTTTTTACATGAATATTTCTGGATGAGTACATTTTATTCCTTAGTATGCAGTGGGATGTATCGGTTCAGTTTCTTATTTCTCCATGTTTCCATCCAATTTTCCCAACACTATTTGTTGAAGAGACTGTTCTTTCTTCATTTAATAGTTTGGGCCCTTTATAAAAAATTTAGATATCTGAAGGTGTAGGGGCTTATTTCTGGGCTCTCAGTTCTATTCCATGGGTCAGTGTGTCTATTTTTGCTGCAGTACCAATGGAATATTACTCAGCTAAGAATGATGAATTCAGCTTCTTCACCTTATTTCAGAGAGAGCTTGAAGGTATCATTTTAAGTAAGATAAGCCAGAAAGAGAAGAATGAATATGGAATTATCTCACTCATGGAAATAAATTGAGAAATAAGAACAGAAAGGGGAATACAAAGTAGAACTTGGACTGGTGTATTGCACCAAAGTAAAAGACTCTGGCTGGAGTGGCTTTCAGGTCCTACTGCATGTTGGTAGAAGAGGCAGGCTGGAGATGAGAGTGTTTAATATGAAATTGAGAAAATTTACACAGGTACCAACAACTGTATTTACTGTAAACCACTGATCCCATAGATAAAAAATGAAAAAAAGTGAACACCGAAAACTTAAAGGTCTAAAGATAGGAAGTAATGATTTCCATAAATACTATGACAAAAATATATTGAGGAACTTACCATTTGAGCACAGTACCTACAATTTGTAAGCTTAAATCTCTGAATTACAATAATATATATGTTTTAATTATAACTGTGCATTAAGGAATGAAGACAGTGTCAGGGAGATAACTCAGCCTTACAATATAAAAGTTTCATGTCTGAGATTCCAGAGGGCACAGAGGTCTAAACTTCAATTCCTGGCACTATCATCTCATAACTAAGCAGTACTCTGGTATCATCTCTCCTATTTCTTCTCCTTCTCCTCCTCCTTTTTCCTCTTCCTCTCTCTCTCTCTCTCTCATCTTTTATCACACAAAAATTAATATTTCAAAAATAAACATGCCAATAACTCTATCAATATTCATTGTTCAGTCCAGCAAAATTATCAACTAGAGGAGTGCCTCCTTTTCGGTGCACACTTTCCAGGTTGGAACTAGGTCCCTATCACAGTTAGAGAAGCTTCAGTGCTATAGTTTCTTTCCCTCTATGTCTGTGTCTCTCTATAGATGTCTGAAAAAAGTCAGCCTGGAGCAGTAAAGTCCTAGAAATGACAAGCAAAATAATTAATTGATCATAATAAATACTAAAATTATATTTTCTTTTCCAACTCTGACATCATGCACCTCGATCAACAAGTAGTCCTCTTCAAAAATATCTTTAAAATTTTCTGTCATAAAACAATGTTTCTGGATAGGAATGCAAGATGGCAACTGTGGAGCCACAGCTGCCATGAGCTCCAAGAATCTGCAGCTTGCAACCCGATACGCACTGGATCTGGTAGGATGTTGGGCTGTGTGTAGGAGGGTGAACACTGGCTGGTCAGAGTGACACCAAAATACAGTCCCATAACCCCCTCTTGGGCTGATAAACAGAGGTCAGAGGGACAAAGGAAAATCCTTTGATATTTTATGAGCTCAAACCCCCTCACCCCAGGACCAGCCTGCAGGGGCAGCACAGCCTCTCCTAGCAGGCTCCCCACTGAGCTATTTTCTTTACTAAGATTCCTGGCTCACCAGGAGTATCATTCCAATCCTCTTCCTTTAACTCCTCTCTCTTCTTTTTTAGGTGGCTGGAGGGATATTTGAGGGATAAAATACCTAACCAATCAGAGCCTCATGCCTGCCTGGGAAAGACTACCAGGAGGGTTTTTTTATTTTTTTGGATACTTCTCTCAGTTGGTTGTCTTTGCTCAGGCTGCCTGCAGCCAATCAAGCACTCCAAGCTGCAGACTGATTGTTATTGGTTTTCTACTCAATTTTATTTTGTTTTGTTACTACTATTATTATATATACATATCCCTTTTCCATCCACCTTCTTCAGGTAGACCAAAATTAACTGTTGTTGTTTGTTCCATTGGTAGGTGACTGGGTGTCCTATCCATTATGAGAGGAACCTGTTTTTCTCTACCTCTTCTCTCTACTCTTCTTTTTCCCTCCTCCTAGCTACTTAAAAAAAATTCTTTCCTTTCACTGCTCTTCCTTTTTTCTTCTTTCTTTCTTTTTAAAATTATTTTCTTCCTTTCTCCTTCTTTTGTTTTCTGAATTCATTGATACTTGCTTGTGAATTATTTTGGGGAAGAAATATGACTCTGAGTGGACACTGTGTGTGAGTCTTCTCTACTCCCTTTATCCATGTTCTATCCATAGAATTTATAGTGGACAGTAGATTTGCATAATTGTCTATTCTTGCTTTCCCTTTTTTCCTGTCTATTTCTTTTTCTTTTGTTTGGTTGATATTTTTTCTGGACTGGAGGTGTTGTTTGGATAAATGATATTGGTTGAACTGCATCAATTATTGACTCAGTTACTATTGTAATTTTTGAGGTTGGTGACTGCACTTGTCATAAAGGTCTTTAGTATAGCATAGCTTGTACTCAAAACACAATAACTGAAGAACGACATAACAGAAAAATAAAAACCACATCAATAAAAAAGTGGTTAAATCAAAAGCAAATAAAACTGCTACCACAATGAATCAAGACAGGAGCCCAGAAGAAACTTTAAATCATTCAGAAGTAACCATAGATAAGAAAAGTATGCAAGCAATAGTAAACCTAATAATCACAGAAATGAAGACAACTATGGAGGTAAGGGCTGTCAGAATTAGGGAAACAACAGAGGAGAACCTCAAGAAAATATAAGCTACCTCAAGGTAATCAGAGAAATGAAAGCTTAAATAGCTGAGCTAAAAGAAAATTAGCAGAACAAGCTAATACTATAACTGAAGTGAAGAAAGAAGCTGAGGGAAATGAAAGCAAAGAGAAGCAGAAAACAGAATTAGCCAGACAGAGGATGAGCTAGAGAAAACTAAGAAAGAGGTAAAAGAGTTCAAAAAGAGATTGAAAGACGAAAACAATAACAGGGAAATATGGGATGATCTCAAAAGAAGTAACATTCGTATAATTGGCCTACCAGAGGAAGAATGAGAGGAAGGGGAAGTAAATATTCTAGAGGAAATAATGGAAGAAAACTTCCCAGACCTAAACAACAGAAAGGACATTAAGATTCAAGAGGCTCAGATAGTCACAAACAGAATAAACCCAGACCCAAAGACACCAAGACACATCATAGTTACAATGAAAAGAAGCAAGGATAAAGAAAGGATACTAAAGGCTGCAAGAGAAAAACAGTCACATACAGCAGAAAACCCATAAGACTATCAGCAGACTTCTCCACTCAAACCCTAAAAGCCAGAAGAGAATGGCAAGATATCTATCGAGCCCTGAATGAAAAAGGGTTTCAACCATGTGTGTACTCTTATACACAAATGATGTGTCAAAAGAAAAGGAAAAGAAGGAAGCAATCCCATTGACAATTGAACCAAAAGGTTAAAGTAACTGGGAATATACACATCAAAGGGGACAAATGACCCCTTTTACTTTAACTATAGGACAGAGGCTGTTGAAATAGCTCACATGGATAATGTGCTGCTTTGCCATGAGTGCCACCCAAGTTTGAAACCAGTTCCTTCTTGCACTGAAAGAAGCCTTGCTGCTATGATCTCAGCTAGCATCTCTCTCTCCCTCTCTTTCTCTCTCCCTCTCTCTCTCTTTTTCTCCATCTCTATCTAAACTGAAAAATAAAACTATAAAAAATATTAAAATGAATAGAGTGTAACACTAAGAAAGAGAATAACATTCACTATTCATAAATTCAAAGAATAAATAGCATTAAAAATGACCATCCTACCAAAATTACTGGAAAAATGGATTAAAGCCTGGGATGCTTGACTAGTATATCTAAAACTACAGAAGAAAATATTGGTGAAACAATTCAAGACCTTAACATCAAAGATGTATTTGGAGACACAAACATATGCACTACAAATAAAAGTAAAATATAAAATCAAATAAAAATAAATGGGACTATGGAGAGGAGACCAGGTGGTAGTACATCTGGTTGAGCACACAGATTACAGTGTACATATACCTAGTTTCAAGTACCCGGTCCCCATCTTCAAGAAAGAAGTTTCACCAGTGGTTAAACAATGAAGCAGGTTTCTCTCCCCATCTACTCTCCCTCCCTCCTTCTCTTACTCCCCCTTCCCTCTCAACATCTCCTTTCTCCTGTCCAGAAGGAAGAAAAGGGAAGGAAGGAAGGAAGGAAGGAAGGAAGGAAGGGAAGGAGGGAGGAAGGAAAAATAATGATAGTAAATGGGACTACATCAAATTAAAAAACTTGGCAATTGTAAGCAGTTCAAAGCAGGTTGGACCCAGCCCCCATACAATGGGAAGCTGAAGTTGGAGTCATAGAGAAGCAACCCATAAGTGCATAGACTCTCAGAGAAGGAACTGTTCATATATCTAAAGGGATCAGTAAGTGTAATTTATTTAGATACTCAAAAACTCTTTTTATTCAATTTTGAGAACAAAGGTTACTATGCTTTGTTTCAACATACACAATCAAATTAGGGAGGTCATCCTTGTCACAAGGCTTGAATGCAGGCATAAAGCGTAGTGGAAAATGTACATCTTGCTATATCAGGAAACATAAACAGTAGAGTTTCTATAGTAGTTGTTTCTGGTTTTTAACATTTTTGTATATAGTGTCAGAGTTTGCAATCAAATCTCAAAGTTCACAGATGATAAACCATTTAATCCAAGTAACTATCAAGGTTCTGCAACTTCCCAGTTGTGTGACCCCCCTCACAAGTTACAAAGCCTCTCCTGTCTTGTCCCTCCAGCTGTAAAATAATGGACTTGAAGATAAATATCTCAGCTAGAAATTCCATAGCTTAGTTCTCCTTTCTGTGATTGTATGCAAACAACACATAATCAAGTTCTTCAGTTGATTAGAGCAATGTTAGAGACTGATGATTATATGGTCAAGGGCTACAGAAAATGATTGTCATACAGAATTATTCACTATGCACACTATACAGAGTTCATTATAACCACAGTGGCAAAGCACTGTTTCTGCTAGCCATCTGCTAAATCATAAAAATAGCTTTGTTCATAGCCAAGGATTGGAAGCAACATCCACAGGCTGAAAAAGAAGTCATAGTATATATATTCAATGGAAAAGTACTTTGCAATTAAAAAAGATGATGCTGTGTCTTTTGGTACAAAATAGGTGAAACTGGAGGTAATTGTGCTTTGTGAATTAAGGAGGTGAAATATATTGAAATTACCAAACTTATTTGTGCATTTTCTCTATTTAATTTGAGTGGTATAAGATGGAACAGGAAATACACTTTTTTTGTTTTTGTTTTGCTTGTTTTTTTAATGTATTTTTTATTTAAGAAAGGATAAATTAACAAAACCATAGGGTAGGAAGGGTACAACTTCACACAATTCCCACCACCCAATCTCCATATTCCCATCCCCTCCCCTGATAGCTTTCCCATTTCTCTATCCCTTTAGGAGCATGGACCCAGGGTCATTGTGGGTTATGAGATTTGAAGCTACAGGTTATAATGAAGGGTCTTTTTCTTGATAAAAATTGTGATTTCTCTCTTTCTCTGCCAACCATAGTGCTTACTTTACTTCTTATTGTTTCAGTGAAAAAAGGGCTATCCCATCCTCTGATGTAGCTTTCTATAAAAAGGGAAGAAAAGAAAAATGGGAAGGAAGACTTGAAATCTAAATTGTATCTGTATTACCAAGGATGAAATGAAATTAAATAAACATTTAATAAATACTTACCAAAGCACATTAATTTCACTTACCTAGACTGCGAAGTAGTTCAATAAATTGAAAGATGTGATAATTTTTCAGAGAAACCATTTTTAAAAGATTTATTTCTTTTGTTGTCATGGGACATTCACTGCTTCTGCTTTTTTCAGACAGAGAAGTTGGGGGCGGGGAAATATCACAACAAAGCTTCTACCAGTGCCATGGGAACTAGGAGATGGAGTGTCCCAATCTGGGTCACATGGCAAAAATGGAAATCTACCCAGATGAGCTATCTCTTTGACTCAAAGATTTAAGTCATTTTGTGAAAAGATTAAAGCACTGGTAGGTTATATACAGTTCTGAGGAGAGAACCCAGAGCACTATGCTTACAAATCTTGTGCTATACCTCCCGAATCACATCCCAAGCTGATCAAAGGGACAATTTTTTTTAAAGTTTGTCAACATGTTCATCACTACAAACTTAGTTGCAAGGAAACCAAAAGCAAAAATAAATGAATACAGTTACATCAAATTGAAAAGGTTATATGCAACAAAGGGAGGCTGCCATAACAGATACTTCCTACAGACTCTGAGCAAAAGTTTTGTCCTACATCAGAGAGTTTTACTTGTGTTTTCTTTTCTGATCTTGTTTTTCAACTTCTGCCTGAGAGTGAGATCATCCCATATTCATCCTTCTGTTTCTGACTTATTTCACTCAACATGATTTTTTCAAGGTCCATCCAAGATCGGCTGAAAACGGTGAAGTCACCATTTTTTACAGCTGAGTAGTATTCCATTGTGTATATAGGCCACAACTTTCTCAGCCACTCATCTGTTGTTGGACACCTGGGTTGCTTCCAGGTTTTGGCTATTACAAATTGTGCTGCCAAGAACATATGTGTACACAGATCTTTTTGGATGGATGTGTTGAATTCCTAGGATATATCCCCAGGAGAGGAATTGCAGAGTCATAGGGTAGGTCCATTTCTAGCCTTCTGAGAGTTTTCCAGACTGTTCTCCACAGAGGTTGGACCAGTTTACATTCCCACCAGTAGTGCAGGAGGGTTCCTTTGACCCCACACTCTCTCCAGCATTTTCTGCTGTTACCTTTTCTGATGTATGACATTCTCACAGGAGTGAAGTAATATCTCATTGTTGTCTTTATTTGCATTTCTCTGACAATCAGAGACTTGGAGCATATTTTCATGTGTTTCTCGGCCTTTTGGATCTCTTCTGTGGTGAATATTCTGTCCATGTCCTCCCCCCATTTTTGGATGGGGTTATTTGTTGTCTTGTTGTTGAATCTGGCAAGCTCTTTATATATGTTGGTTATTAAACTCTTATCTGATGTATGAAATGTAAAGATCTTCTCCCATTCTGTGAGGGGTCTCTTGGTTTGGGTAGTGGTTTCTTTTTCTGTGAAGAAGCTTTTTAATTTGATGTAGTCCCATAGGTTTATACTTGCCTTAGTCTTCTTTGTAATTGGATTTGTTTCATTGAAAATGTCTTTAAAATTTATGCAGAAAAGAGTTCTGCCAATATTTTCCTTTAAGTATTTGATAGTTTGTGGTCTAACATCCAAGTCCTTGATCCACTTGGAATTTACTTTTGTATTCGGTGAAATACAGTGATTCAGTTTCATTCTTCTGCATGTTTCAACCCATTGTTTCCAACACCATTTGTTGAAGAGACCCTGCTTTCCCCAAAGATTAGATGTCCATAGGTGTGGGCAAAGGGAAAATTTTTTATGCTTTTGGTACTTGTGCACTCAGCATTAGAAAGCACAGTGAACTTGGAGTCAGCCAAGTCTTTGTTTACATCCCAAATTTACCACTTCCTTCAGTCACTTATTTATTCATTCAAAGGGTGTTTTATTGAGTACAGATTAAAAAGTACTGGATATATAGAAAGAAACATAGTATGACTCTTGTCCTCAAGGAGTTAACAATCTGGAAAATTAAACATAATCAGAAAACTATAGTTCGATAAGTATAACTATTTATTATGAAAACTCAGAGCAATTGTTTCCAGAATTAAATCAAAGATGTAAGTGACCATTTTGAGAAAAATTAACTAAAGATGGAAACTTCAGATGAGGAATGGCATAAATATAGTTATAAAAATAAGAGGTGTATGGAAGGAGTGTGCATTATTAGATACAGTGCCAGAGCATAGTAGTACATGTTGAACTACATACAATTCAGAATTGCTTTAAACAAGTGAATGACTTAAAGACCATTTTAATAATTAAAATACTGTTCTTTAGGGGAGTTTTAAATTTACAGAAAAAGTGAATAGAAACAGAGTTCCCATTTACTATTTACTCCCAACCCATGGTAACCACTGATCTTTTTAAAAAATCTCCGTAATTATACCTTTCCAGAGTGTCCTGTGATTGAAATAATATAGCATTTAGCCTTTTAAGACTGGCATTCCTTACTTGCCAAAGTATATTTATGGTTCCTCCATGTCTTTTAATAGCTTACTAGCTCATTTCTTTTTTTTACCATGGAATAAATAACATGCAATGGGTATGTCATTGTTTATCCATTTACTTAATGAATTATATCTCTGTTTCTTCAAATTTTTGGCAATAATCAGCAAAGTTGCTGTGAATATTCACATGTAAGATTTCATTTAAACCTAAAATTTTGGGAAAATTTGAGTAATATGGGCTGTGTGATAAGATTGTTTCGTGGAGGGCAGAGCCAAGATGGAGACTCGGAGACAACACCTGGCCTGAGATCTGCAAGAAGGCTGTTTCAAAACTGGGAAGTTATCCTAACAAAGTCCCAAAACCTAGATATAAACAAGGTCCCATGAGATAGAGCATATATTCACAAGTATCCATAAACTAGGGCAAAATACATACCCGAAAGCAAAAGTATACAATAGTCTGCAGTGAGTACCCCCAAACACTTCATCTGCATTATTCCAGCTTTTAGGTCCATGATTAGTAAACAGTTTGTTTGGCTTTGTATGTTAACTCTCTTTTCAGCCACCAGGTTTGAGATGGTAACATGATGCCTACCAGACTTCCCTGGACCGATGACCCCACCAGTGTGTCCTAGAGCTCTGCTTCCCCCAGAGCCCCAACCTACTAGGGAAAGTGAGGGGTAGGCTGAGAGTATGGATCAACCAGTAAATGGCCATGTTCAGCGAGGAAGCAATTACAGAAGACAGACCTTCCAACTTCTGCATCCCACAATGACCTTGGTCATCCCACAATGACTCCCAGAGGGATAAAGAATAGGAAAGCTATCAGAGGAGGGGATGGGATATAGAGATCTGGTGGTGGGAATTGCGTGGAGTTGTGCCCCTCTTATCCTATGGTTTTGTTAATGTCTCTTTTTTAAATAAATAAAATAATTTTAAAAAACTGGGAAGTTGGGGTAAGAGTAGGAATTCTGTAGTGGGATAAGGGTGCACTGGGTGGGAAGACAGGAACTAAAGAGCATATAATCCATATTTGGGATGACAAACAGAGGCCGAAAAAGGACAAAGGAAATAGGGAGATTGGCTGGGAGTTTTCTATTTGTTAGTTCCCAAGCCCCACACCAGCTACTCCTGGTTGGACTCCGGTGGAAATAATTTCTTTAACAAGGTTCCTGGATAAGCATCAGTGTCATTCAAATGGGTGTCATTCATAGGACACTGAAGGGAGCTGGAGTTCTGAGTGACAGAATACTTGATCAACCAGGGCCTCATTCTTGCCTGGGTAAACTACCTGTGTTACTCCTTTAACACTTGAGTTTACCTCTTGTAATTGCTTATTTTTAGCTTGGTTTATTAAGGAGATGAGTCTGTGTGGAGCCAGTCTGTACTGGTTCAATCTGCAAACTGATTGTTAGAAATTTTAATTTAATTTTATTCTATTATTATTATTATTTGTACTGCTCTCTTTTCCATTCACCTAATGAATTATATCTCAGGTTTTTTTCCAATTTTTGGCAATAATGAGCAAAATTGCTGTGACTATTCACATGTAAGCTTTCATTTAAACCTAAGATGTGGGGGAAAATTGAGTAATAGTCAATTTGCATATCATAGGTCAGGTTCAGGAAAAAACTAATATAGTCATGGGCCCTTTGAAGTATACCTAAAATAGACCTATTTCCAAAACAGAGACCCCAAATCTTCATCTGCAATATTCAAGCCTTTAGTTTCATGATTAGTTAACAATTTGTTTGGCTTTACATGACAACTCTTTTTTCAGCCACCAGGTTCCAGACACTACCATGATGCCAACCAGACTTCCCTGGACAGACAATCCCACCAATGTGTCCTGGAGCTCTGTTTCACCAGATCTCTGCCCCACTAGGGAAAGAGAGAGAGACAGAATGGGAGTATGGATCGACCTACTGACACCCATGTTTAGCAGGGAAGCAATTACTGAAGCCAGATCTTCCACTTTCTGTACCCCATAATGACCCTGGGTCCATACTCCCAGAGGGTTAAAGAATAGGAAAGCTATCAGGGGGAGGGGATGAGACATGGAGTTCTGGTGGTGGGAATTGTGTGGAATTGTACTCCTCTTATCCTTTGGTCATGTCAGTGTTTCCATTTTATAAATAAAAATTGAAAAGATTATTTTTGTTTGTTAAATTGTCTTCCAAAGTGATTGTACTATTTTAAATTGTCATCAATAATGAATGAAATTTCCTCTCTCTCTACATCCATACCAGCATTTTGTGTTGTCATTGTTTTCTATTTTAGTCATTCTGATAAGCACATAGTGCTATCCCAGTATATTAATTACTAATGATGTATGAAGTTGATCATCTTTTTTTGAAGTCTGTATATTTTTAAAGTTTTTATTTTATTTTTAATGTTTTTATCTTTATTTACTAGACAAAGGCAGCCAGAAACCAAGAGACTTGAGGGAGATAGAGAGGAAAGAGAAAGAGAGACACCTACAGACCTGCTTAACCACTTGCAAAGGTTTCCCCCTGCAGGTATGGACTGGGGCTTGAACCTGGGTCCTTGCACACTGTCACGTGTGTTCAACCAGGTGTGCTACCATATGGACCTGAATCTGTTTATTGTTTGGTAAAGTGTGTGTTTAGATATTTTTTATTACTAAAATTATTTGTTTTCTCTCTGTTGAGTGTTAGCAGATTTTACATATTTTGTAGTTATGTAAAATAACTGTTTAGTAATATTTTCTTTTAACCTGATGTTTTAATTTCACAGTGTCTTTCTTAGAGAATTATTTTGTATCTATTTATTTCCTTTGTTTTTGAGGTAACTTTGATCCATAAGACTTTAAATGTTTTAGCACTACTATTTCTTTTTTTTTCTTTTCTTTAATTTTATTTATAAAAAGGAAACACTGACAAAACCATAGGATAAGAGGGGTACAACTCCACACAATTCCCACCACCAGAACTCTGTATCATATCCCTTCC
The DNA here is from genome assembly GCF_950295315.1 of Erinaceus europaeus. Classification (NCBI taxonomy): domain Eukaryota; kingdom Metazoa; phylum Chordata; class Mammalia; order Eulipotyphla; family Erinaceidae; genus Erinaceus; species Erinaceus europaeus. Next base: position 77,622,868 of record NC_080185.1, on the reverse strand, counting down.
CTTATAGCTTTCCTATTCTTTAACCCTCTGAAAATATGGACCTAAGGTCATTGTTGTATGCAGAAGATGGAAGGTCTGGCTTCTGTAATTGCTTCCCTGCTGACATGACTGTTGACAGGTCAATCCATACTCCCAGCCTTCCTCTCACTTTACCTTGTGGGACAGGGTTCTGGAGAATCTGAGCTCCAGGACACATTGGTGGGGTTGTCTGTCCAGGGAAGTCTGGTTGGCATCCTGCTAGCATCTAGAACCTGGTGGCTGAAAAGAGTTAACATATAAAGCCAAACAAATTTCACACTTCTTCAAAATAATTCACTATAGCACATCCACCTCCGAAATACCAACATCTCTTAGTCAAAGTCCACTGGACCCACTCTTCTTGCAACTCAGTCCTTACCCCCAACGCCATCTTTTTCAGTAACGTAAATTCTGCTATCTAAAACCATTCATTTGGCTTTGCTTATTTTTCTTGCAATTTCTATATCTACCTCATATGGGTAAAGCCATTCAATATTTTCATGTTATGTAAGTTCATTTAGTATTTCTTCCAGGGTCTATTTAGTGGTAATGAGTTCCTTCAGCAGTTTTTTTTATGGAAATCTCTTTGTTGGGGGTATTTTTCACTCAAAATTTGAGTATTTCCTATCAGTTCTTTCTGGCTTTTAGAGTTTCTGTTGAGAAATCAGCTGATAATCTTCTGTGAGATTCTTTTATGAGAGAGACAGAAAGATACCTATGAAGGTTATGAAACTGCCTCACTGGTAGAAACTAGGGGCTTAAACCTGGGTCCTTGTGCATTATTACATGTGTGGTCAACTAGGTGCGCCACCACCCAGCCCCTTTAGATTTATTTCTTGTATATACAAACATTTTTCCACAGGGCTATAGGTCTGCCCATATACAAACATTTTTAAAGACACTTGTTAGCACAAAAGAGAGTGGGAGGGGTTGATTTATTTAAAACAAAGGAGGGAAAGGAGGGAGAGAGAGAGAGAGAGAGAGAGATTTTTTTTCAGTGTCTGAGGGAATGGGTATGAATTTGGGTTATGCATACGGCAAACCAGGCACCTTCCCAGGTAGGGATTCACCCTGTCTCATTTCTGATTTTAGAGCAAATCTTTCATTTTTTTCACTATTGGATGTGATATATTATATGTGAGTTTGTCATTTATAGCCTTTATTGTGTTGAGTTATGTCCCTTTATGCCTATTATGTTTTATCATAAAAGAATGTTAAATCATGTCAAATCACTTTAAATCTGTCTTTTACATCAAACGAGTCTCCTTTAAACAGCATATAGTTGGATTTTAATGTTAAGTTAATATTGTCCATTTGTGTCTTGATGGGCTTTTTGCAACAGATTTTATAAATAACTGTAAGTACAGTCTTCCTATAGAAGAAAGAGAATTGAGAATTTCCCAGGAGGAAAAAAAATGTCTGGAAGATACCTAAGTTGTATATCTGAGAAATGGTTGTCATAAACCCTCAGTTTTTCTATGTATCCTCAATTGATTCTTTATAAATAATTCTAAAGAACGTATTTGTGATTTCACTATCAGGCAAACTGTTAATGTTTCTTGTAAAGTGTTAACTGTGGTAAAGTACTGTGGGAGTTCATAGGGTCCCCACATGAATGTATTGTCATTGCACTATTTTAATAAATAGCAATTTAAAGCATTATAAGGAAAATGCTAAAAAGTAAGTTGTCACTGTTCTCTTCCTCCTATTAAAGTAACACATTTTTCCTTCTAGCTTCAATGCGTGAAACTTCCTATCAGTGCCTAATCTGACCACATGACTCTTAAATCTTAAATCTCAGACCTCAAAGAATTAATAGCACGTCATTCTAGATTGTTGAATTCTGAGTTTGGGGACACAATCTCTATGGAAAAAATAATCTGTTTCCTCATTTAAAAAGCTGTATATGTAAGAATAGTTCTGCCTAAGGAGATTCTTCACAGTAACTTACTTATTTGTAACAGACAGAAAAAACAATCAGAAACAGATTGCAGTCTTAATAATTAGGATATACCTTACAATAGCCTGACCTTTGGTGTGGGAACCCCCCCTTAAACTTACAGTGCTTTGAGAGTCCCTTCTATGACTGTCTTGGGAAGTAGATGTTTTTTATTCATTTTCAGTGACTTGTTTTTCATTTTCTTTTTAATAGGTCCAGTCAAGAACAAGAAAAAAGGTAAGATAACCTCTTGATGTTATAAAAATGATGCATGCTATGTTTTTTTTTTACCTAAAATGAGAAGAAAATCAGCAAGAGAGAAAGATTATTATATTATAGTCTTTCAGTTCTGTTTGTCCATTATGTTGTTGTTGCCCTTGTTTTTTAATTGTTGTTGAAGTTATTGTTGTTGTTATTGATGGTGTCGTTGTTGGATAGGACTGAGAGAATGTCCATTGTTTTATTCAATCACATGAAATCTTCTTGAGTATTGTAGATTCCAAGTTACAAGAAATAGAAATTGTTCTTCAGTGATGACCCATGAAAAATAGAATTGTTTATCTAGCAACATACAAAAGTCATTTTTCCTTGCTCCTTCTTCCAGACAATTTAATTTACATTTTTCCTTTTATTCTCCCTTATTATTTTCCTTCCTTTACTCTTTTACCTCTATCAAACCTCTGATCATGTATAAGGTTATGAAACAAATTTTAAGGACAAAACATATTGTCACCTAAGAGATGACAGCACCTTATTGTTTGCCCTAAAAGGTGTTCTTTTCATTTTAATGGAAATTTTTCATTTAATTTTAGCCTGCCAAAATGAACATTTTAAGATTTTTTGCATATATATTTATACTTTTTATTTTATTTGTGATTTAATAGTGATTCAAGAATCAGCAAAATAGGTCACATGGATAATGTGTTACTTTTCCATGCACACAAACCAGGTTGGAGCCCAACCCTCACCACATTGAAGGAAGCATCATGCTGTCATCTCTTTCTTTCTCTCTCTGCCTTTTGGTCTCTATGTCATTATTATTTAACAAAATAGTGGTTCATAAGGTTCTAAAATTATTGGGGGACAGTTACACACTACCAGAGTTCTGTACTCCCCAGTTCCTCAACGATAACCATCATAGTTCTCACAAAGTCTTAGAAATGCAACTTAGCTATTTTTTTCAAGTTCATATTCATGTCATATATAAGTTCATTTTCAAGTCTCCATATTCCACAAATGAATGAAACCTCAAACAAATAAAAGAGGAGATACTTATAGTCCAGCAATATCACTCCTAAGCATATATCCAAAGGACATGAAAAGATCTAATCTAGGGGGTCGGGTGGTAGCGCAGTGGGTTAAGGGTACATGGTGTGAAGCGCAAGGACCAGCCTAAGGATCCCGGTTCAAGCCCCCAGCACCCCACCTACAGGGGGATTGCCTCCCAAGTGGTGAAGCAGGTCTGCAGGTATCTGTCTTTCTCTCCTCTGTCTTACCCTCCTCTGGATCTCTCTCTGTCCTATTCAACAATAATGACATGAATAACAATGATAATAATAACCACAACAAAGATAAAACAGCAAAGGCAACAAAAGGGGGGAAAAGTAACTTCTAGGAGCACTGGATCTGTGGTGCCCCAGCTATAATCCTGGAAGCAAAAAAAGAAAAAAAAAAGACAAATCTATTTGAAGGGCCATTATGTTCATAGCTGCATTATTCACAATAGGTTGTGGAAGCAACCTAAATGCCCATCAACAGATGAATGAGTAAAGAAGTTGTAGGACATACAGACTATGAAACACTGTTGTGCAATTAGAAAAGGTGATACTGTGTACAAAAAGGATGGGACTTGAGGTTATTATGCTTAGTGAAGTCAAGAAGGATGTGAACGCTATTCCTATCTTATTTCTCATTTAAGAAAAGTTTTCCTTGTTGGGGAGGGTCAGTATCCTTTATTCTGTGGTAGAAAAACTGAGCTGGAGTGCTATACTGATCTTCTAGTTTTTTCAAGTAAGTGAAAAGTGGTTCCATTGTGCCACAAAGTTTCAAGCATACTTGTAATGGTCCAAGAACTTGTACCAACACTTGCTTACCTGAAGAGGGGAATGCAAAGACAGAACAGGAACCAGAAGACAAGATGTTACAATATTTTTTAAAATTTATTTTCCCTTTTGTTGCGCTTTTTTATTGTTTTTGTAGTTATTATTGTTATTGTTGTTGATGTCGTAGTTGTTAGATAGGACAGAGAGAAATGGAGAGAGGAGGGGAAGACAGAGAGGGCGAGAGAAAGATAGACACCTGCAGACCTGCTTCACTACATATGAAACGACTCCCCTGCAGATGAGGAACAAGGGGCTCTAACCGGAATCCTTAGCCAGTCCTTGCACTTCGGCCAGGTGCGCTTAACTCGCTGTGTTACCGCCCGACTCCCTACAATACGTTTTTTTATGTATTTATTTAGTTATTTATTTAATTTGGATAGAGACAGAAAGTAATTGAGGGGAAAGAAGGAGATAAAGATAGAGATAAAGACAGAGAAATATAGCACAGATTCGCCGTTCATGAAGCTTCCTCCCTGCAGGTGGAGACCAGGAGCTTAAACCTGGGTCCTTGTGCACTGTAAGATGTGTGCTTTACCAAATGTGCCACTATCTGGCCCCTATATTCCAATATTAAAGACTGAAAGGACAAATTAAAAATCAATTTAAGTACCTATCTGTTTCTGTATTCTGACCTGGAAAGAAAATAGAATACAAATAAATGATATAAAGGGCCAGTCAGTGGCACACACATTACAGTGTGCAAGAACACAGGGGGAAAGCTTCACAAGTGGTGAAGGAGGGTCTCTCTATCTGTGTCCCTCTCTACCTCCCTCTCCCTTCTCAATTTCTCTATGTCTCTTTCCAATAATAAATAAGTAAATAAAAAGACTGAAAAAAACAAGTAAATGATGTCACATGCATGTTTTTTATAATTTTTATTTATAAGATGGAAACATTGAAAAGACCATAGGGATAATAGGGGTACAATTTCACACAACACATGCACATGTTTTAGGTGAAATCATTGTTAACACTTCTGGAGCTTCATGGAGTAGACTGTCAACCCCAGACTAGATTGAAATGACTGTCTTTAGCAACTGCCTGCCACTTCTCTGTGCACTAAGAAACCAACGCTTGTAGTGCCATGGTAAAAATATAGAAAACTTGTGTCCTGTTGAAAAGAAGTTGAAGGATGGCCTGGTCTCCAGAGGAATGTCAGAAGACAGCCAGAAAACTGTAGTTAATGAGGAAATCTCTCTCTGTGGGGACTGTGAATAGACCAAGATCTCTGTCTGTTGAAAAAGTAAAATTTACTTTTAAGCACATAGTGTTTATGAACTCTTTTCACATTCTTTTAAAAGTTATTATAATGAGTGGGGGTAGATCAAATAATTGTTATGAAACAGACTCTCTTGCCTGAGGCTCCAGAGTCCCAGGTTAAATCCCTCACCAGAGCAGAGTAGTGCTCTGGTAATAAATAAATAAATAAATAAATAAATAAATAGTTATTATAACAAACCTTGGCATTCATCTATATTGCATAAAGTCACCACGCTCTGCTCCTAACATGAACACAGTGATAACTTCCCTTCTTAAAAAGTGGAGTTGATAGTGTTTTCTAATCACAGATGCTAATTTCCATTTCATTCACTCAATAACTAGGCAAAGAATAAGGGTCTTATATGTGTTAGAAATAGTGACACAGAGCTGAGAAAAACTGGTTCTTGTCTTTAGAAATCTGCCAGTGTAGTTCATTAGTCGGTTTTTCTGAGAGAGAAATCACAGTGCTTCTCAGCTCTGGCACATGTGATGCTAAGGATACAACCTATGTCAGGCATGTCCTGTACTTTAACATTGTTTTATCTCCTCAGCATAGTTTGACTTCTAGAAGTAGACACAAGTAATTTCAGCACACTACAAGTCAGTGCTGTGATAAAAATGTGCCCAGGGTACTGTGTGAGCACAGATAGAACTAAGTGGTTCTCTCTGGGGAAGTGAGGAAGACCATCATAAGAAAAGTAGCATTTGTCTGACCTTGTATTCTGAAGAACAAGATTAATTTAAAAAGCCAAAGACAATCCAGAAAAGATAACAGCATATTCAAACCTCACATGAAAGATCATGATAGTATTTTAGGCAACAGCAAGTACGCTAGTCACTTACCCAATATATAGGACATGTGTATAGTGAGGAGCAATGCCCAGTGAACAGGCTTTCAGAAAACACCCTTCTAGGGTAAATGAAAGACAATTATCTATACTAGAAGGTCTAGAATTACAACTGGGAGACTCTAGTAACTCTAACAAGAACTCAGATCAGGGACATATGCTGCTACCTTCTTCACAGGACATTATTGGTAAGAGACTGCACATAAGCCTTATAGATTTGCCTTGACTGAAGTTGATGCTTAAATAAAATTTTCTAGGACACTAAACACATGACTGAAGAGATACATTGAGCTATTCATTTAATTTTCAGTCTTTAATGGAATTTCCCACCCACCTCTACCTCATTTTCTATCACATGCTTTTTGTTGTTCTTTCAATAATGTCTTTGCTGAAAAAGTTAAATAAATGTCTTTTTCATTAGACTTAGCTTTGAAAAAAAGTTCGGATTCTTCCATCTATGATGACACATGTGATCTTGTTAACACTAATGTCTCTGCTTTAGTTTCATTAAATGCTATGTTACAGTAAATCAGAGAACGAATTCAGTCCTTTAAAGCCATTCTCTTCATTCAGGGATTGTTTTGTACTTACTATTCTCTGGGTTAACCATTTCTATGTGTGCAAGTATGAGGAGCACATTTCCCTAAACCTAGCTGCGGAGGAGCAGAAAAGACCAGCTGCAGAACTGTATCACAGCAGGAGCTTTTTCCGCAAATGTCTTTAACATTTTCATAAGTGAACATACTCTGTTTATACTGCAACCATTATTCTCTTTGTCTGGAGGAGTTTCTAGCTATGATTCTTACGAAATTATTAGCAGTTACAGGAGACTTACAATCTTGACACTGAAGTGTATACTGCCCAAGGAAAATCCTCTAGCTTGAAAATAATCGCTGTGAAGCCTGGAAATGCTAAGATGCAGGACAGACGCTGGGTGTCTATTCTATTGGTCCAAGGCACTCAGACAACAATGAGGAGAAAGTCAAACTTAAAACCAGGTTACTCATGACTGCCAGGGACAAGTCACTTTCTTATAGGACCTCAGGCTTGGGAATAAACTAGAGAAATCATCTAGGCTAAGATCCTCATTTGACTGAAAAAGAAACCAAGGCTCAGGTACAGGAAAGGGTTTACCTAAAATATGCTCATGGGAGATCTGAGTCTTACAGCCTTATCTCCTGACTACAGATCCCATATTCTCTCCACTACACTAACTGGAATTGAAACTTGAGCAATGAATAAGTCTGACTTGGAAATTGTCCAAATCTGAAGGGAGATAGATGGCTTTCCTGCTTAGCATCTTAAAGTTAACTAACTCTAGAAACTGAGAAGACCCAATCTTTTACTTCCAAGTGCTAAGGGGACAAGATGTGGGGTAGAGATGCACAAGCTAAAGTTTCTGCCTCCAGGTCTTTAAGGCTTCAGAAACACTGCCTGAGAGAGTGACTCTCTTAACCTTCCTATCTGTCATTTCCCATTCAGAAGGGACCCCACAAGGACTCCATTATTTCACTTCAAATGTTTATGTGGCTAGACACGGACAGCTGGTCTGTTGAGTGGCAATTCCATGAGGACTGAGTTTCTTTAACACATGACATTTTCTGAAAGGGTGGCCTGGTAAACTAGGACAAAATTTTCCTTCCAAAGAGCTCAGGGAGGTTAAGAATAGGAAAGCTTTCAAGGGAGGGGGTGGTATGTGCAACTCTGGTGTTGAGGATTGTGCGGAATTGTACCCCTCTTATCCTATGGTCTTGTTGATATTTTTTATTTTGTAAATAGATTTTAAAAAACAAATTGCACTCATGTGACAACTGTCTTGTAAATCATAATATTCTCCCATGAGATGACACAAATGCATATGTAAAATACTTCCATTCTGGGGCCTTTCTCAAACTTTAAGAAAATGATGAAGAGAGGACAGTCACCTGTGACAACTTGCAGTGCTTGAATTAGAATGAAATAAAAGGGAGAAACTGGAGGCATTATTTGAAGACCACAGATATGCCTCAGTTGACATAGCAACATCTTTGTGGAAATGTTGGAAGGACTGCAATACAAAATAGAAGGACAGAAACTGCTGTGTGAGGATAATGAAAAAGAAGAGGCAGAGTTGGTAGTTTTGATTAATAGTACATTTGAGAATAAAAATTCTGATAAAAGACTCTGAGATACTAGATTATTTCTCTTAAAAAATTGAGATTGTTGTATTCTACCTCCTGCTTGCTTGTTATCCAAGACAAAGGACAAAGGGTACTTCCTGGTCCTCAATGCATATTCATTTATGCATATATCAGTGTGTGCATATGCACATGCGCGCACGCACACACACACACACACACACACACACACACAATTTCTGGTGAATTAATTAATTTAAATGGAAGTTGAAAGGTTACTGAATGTCTTTGGGTACATGAGGCTGCATGATAATGTTTCTATATCTATATAAATAATGTAAGAGCCTAAACTGTTACAGGAGGGACTTCAGTAAAATACATGGAATAAATTTCTAACAAAGAGGAGAGCATAAACATTGGAACATATCACAAAGGAGATGTGTAAAATGTCCTTTCCCAGAGATCTTCAAAAATATGGATGAGTAGGGTGGGGAATAGGTAGCATAATAACGGTTCTGAAAAGAGACTCTTATGCCAAAGGCAACAAAATCTCTCGTTCAACCCCTGCATCACCATAAGCCAGAGCTGAGCAGTGATCTGGTTTAAAAAAAAAATGAGAGAGATCAAATGAGAAAGCAAAACCCGACAGCCTCCTCCTCAGCTCTTTATTCTCTGTTCCCTTCTTTCTGTGATGTGTGTGTGTGTGTGTGTACGTTTTTAATTTCCTCTCCTTTCCTGTCAATACTCATATCTACTCTTCACTTTCAGCTATCACCACTCCCACATTAACCGACATTTCCTGAGTATTCTGACTTCTATGGGAAGCCTTGCTAGAGCTGATGATATTCCTGAGGTCAAGCTGTCTATCTAGCCTCCATTTCACATCCACATTAAGTCCACCTAGCTGAATAGTGCATACAAAACCACACGCTTCAACAATAGTCCAATTCTGATTTTTTTCTTTCTTTTTTATTTGGTAAAGTGATTTTAATATTGATTTACAAAATTATAAGGTAATAGGGTTATAATTCTGAACCATTTCTACCACCAGAGTTCTATATCCCCATTCCCTACATTGGAAGCTGCAGCAGTTCTCCCAAGGTTAAATATATGGGTTTACTACTATTTATACAACTATCTGTCTCTCTCTCTCCATATATATATATATATATATATATATATATATATATATATATATATATATATATATGCTAATTTCCCCATGGTCCCATATTCTCTTCTCTTCCTTGCCAAATTACACCTTCACCTATTACAGCTTCCAACTGTCCCTCCATTTCTCCTCTTCTCTTTCCAGGTCCTGATGGAGTTGGAATTCAGAGTCCACTGGTCATCTCTACTCTATCATTTCTCCCCCACTGAGAATATGGACTAAAATTCTTTTGGGGATACAAGAGGTGGGAGATCTGGCTTCTGTAATTGCTTCTTCGCCAGACATGGGCATTTCCAGGTCAATCCATACTCCAGCCTGTTTCTATTTTCTCCAAGTAGGGTAGGGAATAATATCCCAATTCTGAAGAGTATCACAAAGCTACCTGCATATCTTGTCACCGGAAATTCTTATTTTGGGGGCTCAGGTGATATGTAACCTACTTTTGGAAGATTTCCTTGGTCTCAAACATTCTGTTCTTAACATTAATGTAGCAGTAATACTGTTTTATGGCTGTATCTAGTCCCCCACTACACTGAACTTGGGATCATTTATTTCTGTATCTTCAACTTTACCTCTATAAATGGTTATTCATGAAAAGTTTCTGCACATGTGTGATTGTGTGTGTATGATAGGGTGAGATGTGAAATAAAGATGTTCATCTGTCTAACTGCAAGAATCCTCAGAGTGCTGACCTTGTGTAGAAGTCTGTAGCTCTCCTAATAGTGCATTGTCAGTCATTAACTACAAATGTAACACTAAATCTTGTTTTTTTAGGAAAGAAGGCAGGACCTCCTGGACCCAATGGCCCCCCAGGACCTCCAGGACCTCCAGGACCCCAGGGACCCCCAGGTATTCCAGGAATTCCAGGAATACCTGGAACAACTGTTATGGGACCACCTGGTCCTCCGGGTCCTCCTGGTCCTCAAGGACCCCCTGGCATCCAGGGACCTTCTGGTGAGTTATTTTGCCTCTACAGCCTTCATGACCCTTGCAAGCACTAAAAGTAGATAATCCTGGGGCCAGGTGGTGGTGCACCTGGTTAAGTACACATGGCAAGAAGCATAAGGACCCATATAAGGATCCTGGTTCTAGCCCATAGCTCCCCACCTGCAGGGTGGGGGGTCACATCACAAGTGATGAAGTGGGTCTACAGGTGTTTTTCTCTTCCCCTCTCTGTCTTTCCCTCCTCTCTCAATTTCTCTCTGTCCTATCAAAAAAAATGGCTGCCAGGAGCAGTGGATTTGGAGTGCAGGCACCGAGCCCCAGAGATAACCCTGAAGGCAAAAGAAGGAGGAGGAGAAGGAGGAGGAGGAGGAGGAGGAGGAGGAGGAGGAGGAGGAGAAGGAGAAGAAGGAGGAGGAGGAGGGGGAGGAGGAGGAGGAGGAAGAAGGAGAAGAAGAAGATAATACTCCTGAGAGGAGTTTCAAATGGTGGTGATGAAACTGGTATGCAATGAGCAATGCAAGTCTCCTAGCTGGGTATAGAGCTGGAAATTGAACAAGCCAGAAGGACCTTTTCTACTCTAACTTCTTGTTTGTAATAGCCTGCCAAGAGTAATTCACACATTCTTGCCCTGTCTTAGCCCTTCTGCCATAAGTCCTTTCTAACTCTAGGCTCCCTATAGTGTGATTTCAGAGATGCCAGAGCCAGAAGTCCTGAGAGAAGACTGGAGAGTGATGGCTTTGATCTGCTCTTAGTTCCAGCATTTAGTTCCACATGCTGATGTTAGATTGGAAGTTGGCTACCAGGAGGAATGTTGGAAATGGGGAAAATGACAAACCCTAGAACAGGCTCATCCTGTGAACTCTAGAGTACCTTCAAGAGTTGGAAACATGAGTCATTCAGGCTTAAGAAAAACAAATCCAGGCACCAAAAACATCATGTCAAGAAACTAAGTGCTTCATGCACTAGATCTTTAACCCCACCATATTGCCTATTTGAAGAGCATTTACTTTCTTTGCACCTTTCCCATTGGTCCCAGGAGGTATACATACAGAACCAAACCTGTCTAATTGGAGTTAACAGGAATCAGACAGCCTGGGCTTATTTCAGTTGTTATTTGTGGTTTCCTTCTCCTACTTCTCACTTGCCTCTTGGGAGTTTAAAGGAATGAACCTTTATGATGATTTCTTTTGGCACAAGATTCTGTAGCAGGATTCAGATTTTTTTAGCTGATGGTTCAGACACAGCCAATCAGTGTTACTGTGGCCATGGGGAATTGAATTAAGGATTTCTTCAATCAGTAGTTCCACAAATATAAACTGAGCACTTTCCATGTACTCACTGAGATATATTTTGCTTTTTTATTTTTTATCTGAACTTTTTATTGGAGGATTACTGTTTTACAGTCAACAGTAAATACAATATTTTGTATATTTTGCTATTTATAGCAAGCGATATTGATAGGCAGACCCTGTTCTCATGGAATTGATGTCCTATAGGGGAACAGAAGGAAATAAAGAAAGAAGCAAGATACTAGGGCTAGGTAGTGGCACACCTGATAGAGTGCACATTGCCATGCTCAGGGACCTAGATTCAAGACCCTAATTCCTGCCTTCAGGAGAGAACCTTCATGAGTAATAGAGCAGTGCTGTAGGTATAACTCCTCTCTCTCTCTCTCTCTCTCTCTCTCTCTCTCTCTCTCACCTTATATCTCACCCTCTGTCAACAAAAAGAAAAATGGCCACTAGGTGTAATGGAGTCATTGTACAGGTACCAAGCCACAGTGAAAATCCTGGTGACAAAATCAGAATAATTTAAATAAAATTAAGACAGTAAGATATATATAAAGGGCAATGAGCTCTACGAAGAAAATCAGTAGAAATGGAACAAAAGGCTAAAGAAGTAAATATCATGGTCAAGGAGTTACACTGTGACAAGAAAGCCCTTTCATCCATTTTCATAGGTACCCAGTAAGACTTTCTTTAGGTCAGGATTAGCAAGAGATTAGTTTCTTCTGGATTTTGGACCTACTGAAGATACAAATCAGGGATAAGAATGGTGTCCTTTTTCATCCCAGATCCATGTATTGACTTTTCCTCCAATGCTGAACCCTGGAAAATAAAATTCTGGGAGGTCTTGGCTGAAGGAAGCAAGACTAACTGCCACTGGCTGCCTTGGGGAGGAGAAAGGGACCTAGAAAAAAGCATGTCTTCTGACTGTCCTGCCTCCTATTTTGCAGGTACTACTGATAAAGCAGGGACTCGAGAAAATCAGGTTGGTTGGGAATTGCTATGCTCCTGAGGAGGAGGAAAGGGCACAGGCATTTGTCTTTGGATTTGCTCCCTGTTAAATTTTGTGGGTTCCTTTCTAGAAGTACTTGGAATTACTAGGATTGTTCATCCAAACCTCCCTTCCATCTCTGTGAACAGAAAAGGCTTGCCCTAGGCCCCAGCCTTCACTAAAGCAACTGAGTCCTGGTGTTCCCTTTTTCCTCATCCCACAAGTCACCATACCCAGGCTGACTAGTTGGCTGGAATTGGCTGCTAGTCAGGTGCCCTAGCCACCCCAGACACTTTGTTGATACATATACTACCAGGGGTCAGGATCTTGGAAGTTTAAAAGTATGTCCTTTAAAAAAAAATCAGTCAACTAGCTCCAGGCTAACTTCAGCTTGAGCTTCTGCTTTAATGGCCTACAGAACTCCCTCAAGCCTCTGAGTTCTTAATCAAGTCCCTTTTGGCAGATTATACTGTCTTGTCTTGTCTCTTCTCAGTCTCCCTCTTAGTCACAGTGATAAATCTGCACAGCTGCAAGTGCTTGATGGCTAACAGGACAACTTTTTTTAACCCGCCAGCTTGTTTGATCTTTAAGCATCCCTGTGAGAGAGGCTAGAAAGAGATTCCTATAATCCCTGTTTTACAGTTAGGGAAATGAAGCTTAGAGACATTTCATTTGTCTGAGTCAGAATGTAGCAAAACTGTGAAACCCCTCTTGTACCAGTGTGGATTCTAGCATTACAAAACATGGGAAAGAGATGAGAATGGGGACAGGGACAAGAAGTCAAAGGTAAAAATATGATAACAGATAACTGAGCTGGAAGCCATTTCTCACAATGACTACTTTCTCTATAATTGTCCTCCCAGCCAGCTGTGGTGCATCTACAGGGACAAGGGTCAGCGATTCAAGTCAAAAATGGTAAGAGTCACAGTTGACTATCTTCCTAAGAAGAGATTCTCTTCTTTACCCCCAGCCCTAAAATATTCACCTGAGCTTTTTTTTTAATTGGAAGGTTAATGGTATACAGTACAGTTGTTGGCACATGGGTATAATTTCTCATCTCAACAGGAGAGGTATCTACAAAACACTCTCATTCCCAAATTAGGTCTGTCATCCTGTACCAGAACTTGAAAGCCCTCCCCAATCTTCACTTCTTTCCCCATCCTCCTACCTTAGAGTCTTTTGCTTTGGAGCAATACATCATACCTGTCCAAGCTCTGTGTTTCCTCTTTCTGTTATTCTTTCTTAAATTTTTTCTTTTCTGTTATTCTTTCTGTTATTCTTTCATAAATGAGCTCATCTCGTATTCATGCTTCTCTTTCTAGTTTATCTCACTTAACATGACTCCTTCAAGCTCTGTCCAAGATGAGGTGAAGATGAATTCACTATTCTTAATAGCTGAAGAGTATTCCACTGTATATATGTACCACAACTTTCTTAGTCACTCATCTGTTGTTGGAGTGAACCTAGGTTGCTTCCAAATTTGAGATACTAAAAATTGTCATGCTATGAACATAGGTATACATATTTCTCTTTGGGTGGGTGTGTTTATTTTCTTAGGCTAGATTCCCCAGAAAAGTAATTACTGGGTCATATGGTAAGTCCATTTCTAGCCTTCTGAGAGTTTTCCAAACTGCTCTCCATAGAGATTGGGCCAATTTATATTCCTACCAGCAGTGCAGAAGGGTTCCTTTACCCTCAACAACCTCTTTAACACTTGCTGTCACTGTCCTTTCTGATGTATGACATTCTCACAAGAGTGAAGTGGTATTTCACTCTTGTCTTTATTTGAATTTATCTGATAATCAATAACTTTGAACATTTTTTCATATATCGTTTGGCCCTTTGGATCTCTTCTTTTGTAAATATTATCTCCATATGCTCTCCCCACTTTGGGGTGGGGTCATTTTGTTTGGTTGGTTGGTTGGTTTTTGTTTTCTTTTGTTTTCATCAATGAGCTCTTTGTATATTTTGTTTCTTAACCTGTTGTCTGATGTATGGCATAAAAGATCTTTTCCCATTCTTTAAGGAGTCTCTCTATTTGGATGGTGGTTTCTTTTGTTGTGCAGAAGCTTTTCAATTTGTAGTACAATGAGTTTATTTTTGTTTGTGTTTTCCTTGTGAATGGACTTGAGTCATTGAACATGCCTATAAAACTTAGACCAAAAAGAATTATTCCGGTGTTTTCCTCTAAATATTTGATGGTTCTAGTTTAACATCCAAATCCTTAACCTATTTGGAGTTTACTTTTGTGAGTGGTCAGATGAAGTGGTTCAGTTTCATTTTCTTGCATATGCCAAACCAATTCTCCCAACACCATTTGTTGAAAAAAAAAAAAAACCTCTTCTTTTTTCATTTAATATTTTGGACAATTTGTCAAAAATTAGATGTCCATGGGTGTGAGGAGTTGATTTCTCCACCACCCTTTTTCCTCCCTGGCTCCTGAGGTACTCTTGGCACTAGGAAACCATTCTCTACTCCATTTTGCCCTCTGCTGACTTTTCTGAGTAACTGCTTGCACCAAGACAATGCTGTTAAACTCAAATTGTATTTACAATTACTAGGAAGATGATAGGGACTTGAGACATCACATTCATGGAAGATGGAGGTTATATCAGAGTCAACAGGTGGTTATTTGTATTTTCATAAAAACGTCCACAATACAAATTAGAGAAGGCAAAACTACCTAAAAGTCTTGCCTGATGGTTTTACACAGAATATGGATTGGGGGTAGAGGTGATTTTCTCAGGAAAGACAAAGATATATTAGACTCCCAAATATTATGAGATATTTATGTTTATGAAAAAGAGGGGTGCATTTGATAAAGTTAAACAATTCTTATCTATGGTAATCCCTGCATATAAAATATAGGGAGAGTCCCAAAAAGATTGATTAATACCTTGATAAGTCACAATGTTTTATATTTATATATTACTCTTGAGTTTTCAATGTGAATTCTTTGTCTTTTATTTTTTCTTCTCGACATCTCTATAAGGTTGTCCTTTTTTCAGAGACAAAAACTGAAGCTCAGAGAGATTAATTAACTTACCTAAGCTTTCAATTTTGTTCAGGACCTAAAATTCAAAATGACGTCAATCTGGCTCTTTTCACTGCACTATGCCACTTCAGTAATGTGTGCGTACAATCCACTGGATGATTATGTTCATTTTCTTCCCCAAAGAGACATGAACATTAATTAAAGAACCACATTTCAAAATAATGTCCAGTCTTCAGGGTGCACAAAGACTAAAATGCATGAACCCCCAAGATCCTTGGGAAGTAGCAAGCCATCCAAGATGCCAGATGCTTACAGAGCTGGAGTAGAAGGGAGGGTCTTTGAGTACAGAAACAGTAAATGAAGGTTAAAGAATGCTGCTACATGGGAACAGCTTTTAAGAGCCCATTCAGTCCTGAACTGACTGTTCTGAGCTTCCTTCTTTTAATGACTAGCTTAGCTATATCCTCAATTGCCACCTGGCAGCCTGATTTCCTAGCTTCAGAAATAATGAGTGAGAACAGAATGACCCCAAAAACCCAAGCAATCCTGCTGGGACCAGGTGCCTTAGGTCCTAGGGTTCTGGGCAGAACTTCTTTCCAGGGAGGAATGTGATAGGCAAAAATTATATTTATTTGGGATTTTTGTGCCAGAAGCTCTAATTTTGTTTCCACTACTACTATACAACATTTCTGGCTCTGACCCCTCTGAGACTATCCCCAGTAGTAATCTATGCGCATTTTTAGTTCCACCAAAAGCAGAAGCGAAGGAGTCAGGGACAATACCACAATATGCAGGATGAGCCACTAAAAGGACAGAACCATGAAGTTTTCTCCTCACTTTTATCCCACCTCATGGAAGAATAGCTATTTTTCCCTTTATTTCTTGTTGGAAGGTTAATGGTTTACAGTACAATTGTTGGTACATAGGTACAATTTTTCTTTTTAAAAATATTTATTTATTCCCTTTTGTTGCCCTTGTTGTTTTATTGTTGCAGTTATTATTTTTGTCATCATTGTTGGATAGGACAGAGAGAAATGGAGAGAGGAGGGGAAGACAGAGACAGGGAGAGAAAGACAGACACCTGCAGATTCATTGATTGTCAAGTGAATCCCCTGCAGATGGGGAGCCGGGGGCTTGAACTGGGATTCCTATGTCGGTCCTTGCGCATTGCACCATCTGCACTTAGGTACAATTTTTCATTGCACTTAGATACAATTTTTCATCGCACCAAGATAGGTGCCTGAAAACCAAAACACTCCCCACTCCCAAATTAAGTCCATCATCATGTACCAGGACCTGTTCTCCTTCCCTAGAGTCCTTTGCTTTGGTGCAATAGACCAAAGAAGTCCAAGTTTTACTTTGTTTGCCCTTTCTGTTCTTGTTTCTTAAGTTCTGCCTATAAGTGAGATCATCTGATATTCATCCTTCTCTTTCTGGCTTGTCTCACTTAGCATGATTCCTTTAGGGTCCATCCTTTTTACAGAGGGCCAATTTCCTCACATCAGATAAAGGGAAGTTTCTACCACAACATTAACTCCTACTGCTCAGCCAAGGCTATGTGACTACTCATCTACACTGACTGCAGTGGGGCTGAGAGATGGCTGCTTTTCTAGGGATGCCTCAGCTCCCAGATACCCTTGATCTCCTCTTACTGTGCAGTTTGCCAGTCTAGCCTTCAAACTCGTAAACATCTCTTCTAGGCTGGGGAGACAGTCTAATGACTCTGAGGTCTCTGTCTCTATCTCCCTCCCTCATTCTCTGTATGTCTCTCATCAAAATAAATAGATAAAATATTTTTAAATGATCTTCTCTATGGGGCCTTGTTATTCACTCACCCCTAGCCTCACAGGTTCTCAAGATGAATACTTTGTTTGGTTGATTGATTTCCTGAGGACCCAGGGAGACTTTTCAATAAGGAGTGGACATGGAGGAACTATAAAAATGTCCTAAGGAAGAGAACATGTATGAACCTGTGTAACAAGAATAATAATTAGCCAGTGTCTAAATTTTGGCTGTGCAAGCTTCAAAACATCAAGAAAAGTTAGACATCTTGCTATTATCCTCATAGTCCTCCACCCTCAATCCTGACCAGAAGGCATTAAAGACTTCTTCAGATGAAGGAGTCAGAAAAGAAGAGGTAAAGATGTAGGTTTGATAACTTTACTTTCTTTGCTTACAAATACTGGTCTGAAAACTTGACCTTCTGTTGGTTGTACTGGGATAAGGTGGGGTGGGGTACACTGATCAATATTTTTAATTTCTATTGCCCAGTTTATTCTGACATGTACTGAGTGACTGCCCTTCTCTCATACTGAGATCTTTCAGGTGGAGTGCTCAACGACTGGTCTCGCATCACTATGAACCCTAAAGTGTTTAAGCTGCATCCCCGAAGCGGGGAGCTGGAGGTACTGGTGGACGGCACCTACTTCATCTATAGTCAGGTAGAAGTGAGTACGGTCTTAGGCCTAACTCTTCTTATATCCAGAACACACACCTTTTTCAGGTCACATAGGAGCATGGGAGAGCCAGCCAAGATCAGCCAGTGGCTGACTTCCTGCTTTCGGGTGGGTGTTCTACCCTGGGAGGGAGCTGAAAAGATAAGAGTGAGTAGGGATTATTTTTTCCCTAGACAGATATCACAGAAAACTGAAAAAAAAGTCTCTCCTGCCATCTGATTCTCTCCTACAGAGCCACAGACCCTGCTTCCCCACTGACCTGTTTTCTTCTAATGCCAAAATTTTAATCTATCTTAGCATATTCTTTAAAAGCCATTTGTGGAGTCAGGCACACCTGGTTGAGAGCACATATTACAATGTACAAGGACCTATGTTCAAGCTCCCAGTCTCCACCTGCATGGGGGAAGATTAACAAGTGGTGAAGCAGGTTTGTAGGTGCTTCTCTTCCTATCTCCTCCTTCCTTCTTGATTTATGGCTGTCTCTGTCCAATAAATAGATAAATATAATAACATTAAACACACACACAATGCATGTACTAAAAGCCTCGTGCATGACTCGGATTCAGGCTCACTGCCCACCACACTGAAAGAAGTTTGGTGCTGTAGTCTCTTTTCATCCTCTTTCTGCCTCTCTGTCTCTGTCTTTAAAATAGTAATAAATATTTAGGTAGAATGAAAAATGTCACGTCTGGGATTGCTGAGAAAGATTCCTCCATACTGTGAGTCTGTGGACTTTCTCTCCACCTAAGAAAGGAAGTTATGCCTGACTTCTTTCTCCCTTTTATTTTTCTGCCCTTCTTTTTCATTGTCATTCTTGTCTCCACCTGGCTGTGACTCTGCCTGCTCTTTGCTCCCTGTTTTCTTTTGCAGTCTGTGTCCTACTCATGGCCACTCCCCACATCTGCTAGTACCTGTCTATCTCCACCCCATTATTTTCCCCAACTGGAGTTAGAGGTAGATGAGTCTTGAGGTTGGTTTTTCTGTGAGGCATATAACAAAGTAGGCATATGGACAGAAGTACTCTGGAGCCAGCAGATGGGGTTCATAGGGAGTGGTCAGAGAAGGTGGGCTCACAAGCATTTGCTAATCTCCTCCTGGCATCTCTGGGGCTCTTGCAAAACCCAAGAAGTTATATGGTGCCTACATATACTGCTTCCTCATGAAGAACCTCTAGAGGGAGAAACCTTTCATAAGGTGATCTAGGGTTATGGATGAGGCCTTCCAATGCCCAGGGGCACATGAATATAAACCCAATGTCCTATGGGCCATTTGCTCTAGACTCTATTTGGTGGGTGAAGTGTGATAGAGAAGTGCAGTGAAGGATAAAGAAAAATTATTTCTGGGCCTTTGAGAGAATTGGGAGTTGCCTCCAGCCTTGAACACCATGCAAACTGAGAAAGTTTTCTTGGCATCAGACCACTGAACATAAGTTAACTTCCTTATATACACAAAATAAAATCAGAATCCTGTGTTTTGCCCTTAAAAATTCTCTATCTCATTTGTTGTGGCTAGCTCTTCATCTCTCAGCATCTCTCCTCAAGCATCAGTGTCAAGGAACATTGTGAGATCAGAAAGTGAAATTCCGCTGTTGAGGGTGGGGTGGGATCTGCAAACTGAATGAATGACCATTATCAAGGGGCTGAAGAAATGACAAGTTATTACTTTGCCCACACTGGGGACCCAGGGACTATTATATTTATCTACAGTCTCTGGGGCTTGAAATTGGAAGTTGGTTGATAGTCTTTTTTGTGTGTGTATCTGTTGCAATAATTGAGCATCTAGCTGATATAGAACATGCCAGGAATTTGCTCAGCCACCTGAGTCACATTAAGTGGGGGGCATGCCAGCGTATAAGCCTGCCATCCTGCTTTTCCTATTGGCTAAATAGCAGCACATCAGGTGGCACTGTCACCTTCACAAAGTGCTGGCATCTCTTCATAGCCCCATCTGTTCATTATGGGGAGGGCCCCCCACCCAGGGAGGGGCTCCCCACCCTCTCTCCTCCCCAACCCCTTCTTATTGCATCTCACCCAGGTATACTACATCAACTTCACTGACTTTGCCAGTTATGAGGTGGTGGTTGATGAGAAGCCCTTCCTGCAATGCACCCGCAGTATTGAAACAGGCAAGACCAACTACAACACTTGTTACACCGCTGGCGTCTGCCTTCTTAAAGCCCGGCAGAAGATTGCTGTGAAGATGGTACATGCTGACATCTCTATCAACATGAGCAAGCACACCACCTTTTTTGGGGCCATCAGGCTGGGCGAGGCTCCTGCATCCTAGATTTCTCCCATTTGGCCCTACTCATACCCCTACCCCAGGTTTGGGAACCAGGACTCCCAGAACCTCTAAGTGCTGCTGTGGAGTGAGGTATATTGATATTGCAGTTGCAGAGAGAAATCTCCCAGTGCTATTTATATACAAAGATTTCAGGATCATAAGTCCTCCTTGACTTTCCAAAGTAACATTGATCTAACAGGACAGTCATGGAGCCCTAGGGTTTACACGAAGCAGAGCCTCCTTCTGCTCCATGTTAACTGGCTTATAACATGACTCCTCAACCCCAAAGTCCCTATCTTCAAAGTTATCATTTGTTGCACTAAAATAGGGGTCCAGGATAGTAAGTAAAAGGAAACAAAAGTCTCTCCAGACTCTGGGAGTGGACATATGTTCCCAAGGGGACTGCTTCTCCTCTCTTGGGTGGGGGTAAGGGAGTTGGGATGGGAAGTGTGGCGTAAGAAGATGGGCAGGAAGAGGAAAGGCAGGTGCTTGTGACAAACAGAGAGTGGTCAAGGGAGAAACCTAACTGCTGAGCATCCTTAGAAATGGAAGCATTTTCACTGCTTTGTGCTGTAGCCAGAAGAAGGGTCAGAAGGCTTTTCACATTCTGTCTGAGAGTTTCCAAAGCTTCCTGTGCTTTGGGGATAGGAGGTTTGCCCTCCCTTGGAACAATTACAGGAAATAGCTACAAAGTTGCCTGGTAAGAACTTGAAGCCAGATTTGAGGCCACATGTCATATCTTTCATTTTTTTACAGCTGATTCCATGCTCAGAAAACTCCCTAGGTTCCCTCTTGATGCTGTCCTTGACAGTCTTACTAGAATTCCTGACTTATTTCCCCCCACAGAGTCTACCTCTGTCTGAGACAGGTGCCTCACCTGGAACCTGTGCTTATGTGAACTTAGGATATACTTTAGATTACCTGGGTGCAAAGAGAATTTTCCATTTATGAAGCAACACAAGTATTAATTTGATCAAGTTGTATCTGGAAGTTAAGCATTGGATTGGGAAACCTCCAGAAATGCATAGATGGTTGTCAAAGAGCCTACTAGTCTCCACACTGTAGACTATTCCTGGACATACATAGTAGAAAAAGACACAGCTTCTCTACCTAACACAGGGCAGGATGTAGAGATAAGACCGGGGTCGTATATTTTTTCAATGCAGCTGCATCTCAAGTGGTTATTAGCCCAGCAGCTGACACCTTACTGGCCCACCCTCTCCTCACTCTATCCTTTGAAAGCTATGGTTGGGCACAGTCATCATAGATTCCAGTGATACTCCACTGAATACAGACTTAGGGGAAGCCAATGTCTAGGCATTGGGCAGGGCTCTGTCCTCTAGTCCGATATAAAGACATCGCCTCCACCCTAATGTTCTCATTGGATCAGATGTTGTGATCATCCAAGAGCCTGATTTCTGGGGTACTATGTATATCCCATAGCTAAGAAGATCATCCTTGTAAAGGCTGTTACTCTTGTTCCAGAGACAAGTATCCTTGTGAGAAGATTAGGATTAAATTACTTCAGACACCTTAAATGCACCAAAAACAGCAGGCACTACTTCTTAGCTGTGCCTCCTATATCTAAACAACTATACTGTTTGATCTTCCCAGGGTCAAGGAAAGAGACAGCTGGCTAGATCACCATTGTCTGTCTGATTATTAAGGATAGTCTGAAATCCCCAGTGAGGCATATTGGATGTGTGTCTAGCCTCAAGTAATATAATGGGGTCAATACAATCCTAAGTTATAGCAGGAACTGATAAGAGCCTCACCCTCAAGCTTTGAAACCGCTTTCTTATTACACCCTTTGGTAATATTATAAATTCCATTTATAATATGGATATACATCATCCATTGCTTAGATGAGGCTTAGAGAGATTAACTGCTTTGACTAGGATCTCACCCAGCTTAAATTCTACACCTAGGGCTCCAACCAGGTCTGACTTCAAAGCTATTCCATTATATTATAAGATTAGGTTTAACCAGGGGTCTTAAAAAAATCAGTGAAGATGGTATCAATCCTTTATATCCCTAAAGAGAAACCCAAAGATTCTCATTTTCCACTCTGCTGGTAATACCTGTTCTCCTGACTTCCAGGGACTATATGGTAAAACAAAAGTAAACTTTCTTTGGGAAACTTTCTTTCAGAAGAATTCTCTTGGCATTATGTCCAAGCAGCAGAAAACTGACTCCCCACATGTTCTTTAACCTCCACAATTAACCAACTTTGGTACAGGTCCTCTAAGTGGACTGGGTCCTCCTTGCCTTACACCTAAAGACAGGTTATAGGAGTTGGCTACTTCCCACACCTACTAATCAATATCATATCTTCTTTCACCAAACCACAGAGAGTTTTATATTTCTTTAGGATAGAGGTATTACCTCAGAGAGAACTTGGTTCTAATACCAAAAGGGTGTGAAGAAGTGGAAATGAAAAGGCTTCCTAATTGTGCCCTAAGGATATTCCAACACCCAACCTATCATTCAGATATGGGGAAATAGAATTCACAAAGGAATATTTATTCATCATGAACCCTCAAAAATAATTCTCAAAAATGAGGAAGTGGGTAAGGGTAGTAAGAGAGTGTTGTTGCAGCAAAGTTCTTAGCAAACTGGTAAAGTAATCAACTACTAAAAAATAATAATAAGGAAATTAAATTGATTTATAATGTGGAGACTTATGATGGGCAATAGAACAAAGACATTTATAAGGCAGCAGGTGACAGTTTTGAAGGAAAATTGCATAGCATGGCCCTTTGCCAATTTGGGCTTTGACAGCTAAAGCTGGCCCAAAAAACAGCTATCAGGACTGCTTAGCTACCAATTTTATGCCAAATGTCATCTTTGCCTTATTTCCCCCTTCATCTATCCTGAGCCAAATTTATTTTACTGATCAAGAAAGAGTTAGGAACCTTGGAGATGAACAAAGACTGTATGTCTCTTTTATGTAACTTCTGGTATATTCATATAAATACAGAGAAATTTAAAGGAAATCTAGTTTAAGTATATACTTGATCCCCAGGTTACTCATATAGAAATTGAAGTCCAGAGAGGGAAAGTCACCTGCCCGAGGTGCTGAACAAATCTCAACCTCTGGACTCAGTAAGTGAGGAGTTAGAACAGTCCATATCAATGCTGTCCCCTTCTTTTTTCCATACACAGACTCAAAGCTGCAAACACATGTCCCCCTTTAGGAGCCTGGTCAGGCAGGGAGAGAGTAACTGCAGTCTTCATCAGAACTAGTCATATCCCAACTCCTGCCTCTGGACTGTCTCAGTACCATGAAACCCTGCCTCAGGCCCCATCCCATCCCTGCCTGGAGGCTCCCTTAGGTCCTGTGAACACATAGGAGGAGCTGGATATTTTTTTCCTTTTAATCTACTTCAGGGATCTCTTGGAGAGGAGTTGGGCATATGCTAATTCTTGATTCAAAAAGCTTCCATTTGGGGTGGGGAATGAACTTTATTGTGATGGCCTGGAACAGGCCCAATGCTGCTTTGGGGGTCAGCATCAGTGTGAAATACTGTGTATATAAACTATACATAATGTATATAAACTGGGGTGTAAGTTTGTGTAAATTAATGGTTTATTCTTTGCAAATAAAGCTTTTCCCCTGTTCTTGAATACAAGTTTGAGCTCTTCCTACATGCTAGGTTCTTCTTTACAAATGATACTACACATGAACCAAGAAAATGACCAAGGCAGTTGTTTCAATAGTGCTAACAGAAGGAAGGAAATCTGAATGTCCTGTCACCCCTAGTTTGAGACTGGCATCTAGCAAATATTTTCAGGCCTAGGTCCAAAATAACTCAGATGCATTAAGCCTCTAGCTCCCTGCTGAGGTATCACTCCATTTTTGCAGATGGAGGTATCAGTGCTCCAATAATTTAAGTAGCTTGCCCCAATTCACCCCCAATGTGACTCTGGTATGATTCCAAGTTGATTGTGCTTCCTACTCTACCATGTTACTTTCACCAACTGGCTTTGAGCTTTTAGCACGAAGAAACCCTGTGGAGTCCAAAATGAGGAAAAGGCTCACAGAAAGACCAGATAGTATGTCCAAATCAACTACCCAGGAAAATTCCAGGCCCTTTTCACAGCCCTTGCAGCTTATCAAGTCATTGTGTAGATATTGAAAGTGGCACTTAAGTAATGTGGGCACAATTGTCTTTGACAAATTATTGTTCATGTGTGTATGAGTTGGATATAGGGCCCACACATGTCCACAAGATACCCTAGGTGAGAAATAACATTTTTAATGAAAACCAGAAGGTAGTTTTTGAACACCTTACTTAGTTCAGGGAAAATGAGACATTTGACATGGGAGATAGTGGAGACAAGCAGATAAGTGGAACCATTTCTTTGCCTCACTGTGTACAAATAATCATGATGCAGATATCCAGGGCAAAGCAGTAGATCATACTGGTTATATACACATGATATTGTGGACCAGATTGACACAATCAGTTGTTGTGGGGTTGAAGCAAGGAAGACAGCTCGAGACCAAGGTCCAAATTATAAGAGGTCCAAATTATTTCCTGGCCAGGGACTGTCTCTCCAGCAAAGTGCTATCCAGGAAACAGTGTTGGCCCTTGTTACACAGCTGGTTATAAAGGAAAAAACCACAACTGCAACAGGCAAGCTGGTTACAGAAGCAAATATATTCAGTTATTTTTGAAACACCTTCTTTTGACTCTCCAAACCTTCTTTTCAGAGAAATTCGTACCCGCTATAGCCTCTTTCTTAAGGGTATTTCGGGGAATACACTGTTTACTTCACTTGACTAAGACCTTTCCTGGAACTGGTAGGGTCGTTGTGGATACCAAGATGGCATCCCCAGGTCAAGCCTTCATACAGTGAAGGGAAATTATTAGGACCAAACGTCATAGACTCAAGTGGGTTGGGATAAGGGAACTTTGGGCTAAATTGTGTAATCTGTCATTACCAACAATTATTGAAAGAAACACAAGTCTGGGAGACTCACTATCTAGAAGGAAAGTTCTTTTATGGCTTCCCAAAGTGAGGCATCTTAGTTACATCCTTAGCAGACTGGATGACTAACAAAAGATAGAATTAAAAAGTCAGGCAAAGACAGGCATAATGCTGGGGTCAAGCCTGACCTATCTTATTATAGTATTATGAGGCATGCACTGAGTGTGGCTCAGGGAACAACAGAAGTTGTCAGTTACTTAAGCTTACAAAGGACTGGATCCTACACTAAATATTCTTTCTAAAATATTTATTTATTTATTTATTTTAAAGATAGAATCAGAGCATCATTCTAGTACATGTTCTGCAAGGTATTGAACTCGAGACTTAATGCTTCATTCACTGCACCATATCCTGGACTACACTAAATATTAATTAAAACATGAAATTTAGGGTATTTTTTGGACAAAATGAAGAACTTTTTCATGTAGCTTCCCATATAATAACATTCAATCTGTGGGTGCAAGGGGAAAAAAATAGAAAAATTACCATTCAGTCACATTCAGTATTATTTGATTTTCCCAATAACCTTTGAGGTAAGCAGAGGAAGTACCACCTCCTTATGTATGAGGAAACTGAGAATCAGAGGTGATGAACTTCTCCAGGTCATGTGACTTGAAGGTGATAGAGCCTGAACTCAGTCTGCTGAATGGCTAGGTGTTGATCTGCTTCTAATTCTGCTTCTAAGACCCCTTCTGTTTTGATCATCATGTTAGGTTCCCTTGCATTGCTTAACACTGTGGTCTATTTACATAACCACTGCTTTACCTGAGACCCACCCTGCCTACAGGGCATTGATTTAATCCCCACTGGTTAGATGCAAGCTTGATACTAGTGCTTTTTCCTTCTCCCCACCCCCTATCCTACGTATTTCCTCTTCTGATCTGACACTCCTGCCTCAGGAGATATAAAGGACAAGATTTTCTAATGAAGAGAGATTAGATAGTTGCACTGCATTCCTGCTCATCAATAAAGATTGAACTGCATTCCCAGCTCAGCCATGAGTCCCTGGTTGTCTGTCTCCCACCCACAAAGCTAGCCCGGCATCTGGTACCCGAACAGGGACCAGCACCAACGTGGGACCTAACCCACCCATCCCCCAGATAAGTATACGCTGCTTGGCTACCTGTCCACATTGGATTGCCTTCTGGTTCCTCCAGTCCCAGAGTCTCTCTCCTGCAATGCTAGCCTGACACGAGTTCCTGATCCCTCTCCCACGCAGCAGCTAGGTGCTCAGTTCTGCAGGAGTCTTGATGCTGACATATGAGGCTGCCTGAGAGCTTAAGAAGATAAGATATTGGTCTGGGAGGTGGCACAGTGGCTAAAGCACTGGATTCTCAAGCATGAGGTCCTGGGTTCAATCCCTGGCATCACATGTGCCAGGGTGATGTCTGGTTCTTTATCTCTCTCTCTCTCCTATCTTTCTCATTAATAAATAAATAAAATCTTTTATAAAAATATATATATTTTTTCCTCCAGGGTTATTGCTGGGCTCGGTGCCTGCACCATGAATCCACCGCTCCTGGAGGCCATTTTTTTCCCTTTTTGTTGCCCTAGTTGTTGCAGCCTCTTTGTGGTTATTATTGCCATTGTTGACGTTGCTTTGTTGTTGGATAGGACAGAGAGAAATGGAGAGAAGAGGGGAAGACAGAGAGAGAGGGGAGAGAAAGATAGACACCTGCAGACCTGCTTCATTGTCCGTGAAGCGACTCCCCTGCAGGTGGGGAGCCGGGGGCTCGAACCGGGATCCTTACGCCGGTCCCTGCGCTTTGCGCCACGTGCGCTTAACCCACTGCGCCACCGCCCGACTCCTTTACAAAAATATTTTTAAAAGAAGAAGAAGATATGTTCTCAGAACAGACTATGGGCACAAGCAATACCAGAAGATTGACTTTTTATTGTTACCATGGTTTTCCTCAATACAGGTGCTTAGCTAGAACATGTAATATTGGCATTTCCCTCCTCAGACTTCCCTTTCCTCTTGGGGATATCTCTCTCATAGTCCTCCAATGAAAAGGTAGAGAAAATCGGGAAGAAAGAGAGAGAGGAAAAACGGTACAGAACAGGACCAAATGAATCAACCCATCCCTCAGACTGGAGATAGGCTATATCAGAAGTGGGAGTGTTTGTCCTCCTGCTTCACCTGTTTTACATCTTCTGGCACAGCTGAGAGGTTTCTGGTGATATCTTTCAAATAAACACCAGCTTCTGGGTTTCTGAGATGCCAAATCTGGTCTTATGCTGGTCAAACAGTTTGCATAAGGCATCAATATATAGTGCATGGTATTTAGCCACAATCTCTTCACTTGGGTTCTCAATCTTGGGCAGTGGCAGAGGCTTCCCAACTGCCAGAAGAAACAGAGAAGGGGGGGGGGAAAACATCAAAACAACTCCATATTTTACATGGGCCTCATCCTTCAAGTCCAGGTTCTCCCCATCCTTATCCCAATCCCATCACAAACCCCAGCAAGCTTCTCTGCCTCTGAAAACAGTCAAAGTTGAGGTTCAGCTTCATAAATGAATCCTACATGCCCGGTGAGGCCTCCAGCTGACGGACCTACTCACCAACGGTGGTTAAAGGATGAGCATAGGGCAAAAGGCCCCAGGAGTTCTTGGTGAAGCCACGCCCATAGAAAGCACAAGGGTAAATGTGAAATTTACTCTGGAACCACATCTGGAAACAGTTGACCAAGCCTCCAGGAGTGAAAATGTACTGATTATAGAGGTCGTTCTCCCCAAAGGTATAAGCAGGTATTATAGCCACCCTGCAGAGAAAAAGCAATCCTTTAATAGACAAAATGTTAGGGACATTGTTGAAAGTCAGGCATACTGACTCAGTGGTCCTTAAGTCTGCCTACAATAGATACCTCAACGCTTAGCCTAGCCAGATCTAGATCCAGAGAACCCCATGGTCTGTTCCAGGGATAGAAACAGTATACCAACAATCAGGAGTAGACAAGTCCTAGGTGCTCCTGTAAATACACAGGTATGAAGTAATGCAAGATTAAGACCAAGGATCATTTCATTTGAGCCTTTTATCTTTAACCCACACCATAATTAAGCTGTCTATAAAATAAGGTTATGGTCAAGTCATAGTCCGGACTAGCCCAGATAAGAGACTAGTTTGCAGAAAGTATAAATGCTTCCAGAACCTCACCCTACTCTGGCACGTCTAGAACTTTCCTTCTCCCTTTTAAGATAATGATTCTGGGGGCAGGTGGTGCTGCACCTGGTTAAGCACTCACATTTACAGTGCACAAGAACCCAGGTTCAAGTCCCTAGTCCACATCTTCAGGGGTAAAGCCTCATGAGTGGTGAAGCAGGGCTGCAGTTGTCTCTCTCTGTGTCTCTCCTTCTCTATCTTCCCCTACCTATCATTTTCTCTCTATCGCTGTCCAATAATAAATGAATAATTAAAATGTTTAAAAATAATGATTCCTCAAAACTCTTTTCTTCCTTCCTTAACCCCAATCAAAATAAAAAATGCTTTTACCCATGCTGAAGAGCCTTGCGTATAAAGCCATTCCTGTTCTTCAAGACCAAGGTGGTAGAGCCTGGCAGGCAGTATTTGCACTCAGCCAGGCCACCAACCACAACAATCAGCATGTTGCCTGTGCCTTTATGAGTAAGTAGAAAGTCCATAGATGATTGGCTCACAGAGCAGGCCCCTGTGAGTAGAAAAAAAGGCCATAAAATCATTGGCAACATCCAAAAGCTAATGTTCCTACCTCTTCAACAAAGGAAAAAGCCTCCCAATGGACAGATGAACTAGGGAACCTTCATAAAGTCTGGGGGAATAACAACAGTGGCCTTGCTCTCACCCATTTCTCCTGGGGAGCCATTTTTCTTCAGCTTTGTATTCTAGAAGCCAACTCACCTATAGACATGACATAGTCTCTGAGCACAGGCAGCCAGAAGAAGGCGCCCAGTGTGAGAAGATGTGCACTGATGCCAGGAAAGACCTTAGAGAAGCCTGTGCTCTCTGTGCCAAAGTTGGAAAACCATGCATGGGACATGACCCCATGAGGGTGGCATACAAGAATGTAGTTCTGGGTTGGGGGAATATCATGAGTCTTCAAAAGCTGTGAAGGAAAAAGGAGTTAGAAAGGAAATAAGCTGTAACTATACTCCCGCTTCCTCTATAGAGGTTATAGAGGAAGCGGGAGTATAGCCACAGGCCCTTTGGAATATAACTAAAATATGCCTACTAGCTATCTACAAAATGGAGACCACCCCAACATCTGTACTACTCCAGCCTTTAGGTTCATGATTAGTTAACAATTTGTTTGGCTTTATATGTTAATTCTCTTTTCAGTTCCAGATGCTAGCATAATGCCAACCAGACTTCCCTGGACAGACAACCCCACCAATATGTCCTGGAGCTTAGATTCCCCAGAACCCCACTCCACTAGGGAAAGAGAGAGGCAGGCTGGGAGTATGGATCAACTTGTCATCACCTATGTTCAGCGGGGAAGCAATTACAGAAGCCAGACCTTCCACCTTCTGCATCCCACAATGACCTTGGGTCCATACTCCCAGAGGGTTAAAGAATAGGAAAGCTATCAGGGGAGGCGATGGGATATGGAGTTCTGGTGGTGGGAATTCTGTGGAGTTGTATCCCTCTTATTCTATGGTTTTGTCAGTGTTTTGTTTTTTTTTTTATAAATAAAATAAAATAGGAAATAACCAGGGAAGAGAACTTCTCTTTTGCTAAAAACCCTAGAAATGGTTGTTCTGTCTGGTCATCCAGGTTAGGTAGTACACAACTGTGGGAGGGGGGCATGATTACATAGGGTCTTCATATGTGTGGTACCTCTAGTCACCAGCCTGACCCAACTGGAGTTAGGACTGAGCCAACAGTCTAAGTGAAGAACTGGAGCTACTTACCTTAACAGGGAAATAATTAGCAAGCCATTTCCATAGGCGCCAATGCCTAACACAGGTAAACTCACGACCACCTGAAGACAAAGTCAATGTTGTCAAACTTTGCTAACCCTCATTGCCCTCAGAGTCCTCCTGGTCCTCCCTATGGGAGGGTACTTTCAGTCCCTGCCTCTTAAGTAACAACCTGTATTTGATATGGCAAGGCAGTGCCAATTTAGGACTGACTTCATTTTCTGTTTTACTCACTTTATCTTCCTCACTCCACTCCATTTCTGGCTTAGACATTGCTAACATCTTAAAAAGATCTACAAGGATGCAGAGATTACACAGGATCCTTTGGTGAATAAGGGCCCCAAATGAGATCAATGTTATTGATATTTATATTTTTTCCCATATTTGGGAGGTACTCTCTTTCCTAATCCAGCTTTCTAGCCCTATTTCAATTCTGACACTATCTTCCCAGACAATATCTTTAGCCCACCTGCATGTTAGCTGTTGAGCTCAGGTAAAAATTAGTAAAGTCATGGGCCCCTTAGAATATACCCAAAATAAACCTACTAGCTTTTTCCAAAATGGAAACCCCAAATCTCATCTTCTATATTCTTACCTTTAGCTTACTGATTATTAAACAATTTGTTCTGCTGTATATCTTAATGCTTTTAAGTCACCAAGTT
Source organism: Erinaceus europaeus (assembly GCF_950295315.1). Lineage (NCBI taxonomy): Eukaryota > Metazoa > Chordata > Mammalia > Eulipotyphla > Erinaceidae > Erinaceus > Erinaceus europaeus. Next base: position 77,591,907 of record NC_080185.1, on the reverse strand, counting down.
GCTGATGCTACCATGACACCAACCTAGGCAAACGACCTCACCAATGTGTCCTGGAAACCAGCCTCTCCAGAGCCCTACACCACTAGGGAAATATAGAATCAGGCTAGGAGTATGAATCAACCTGCTATCACCTATGTCCAACAGGGAAGCAATTACAGAAGCCAGATGTCCCTCCTTCTGCACCCCAAAATGGCCCTAGGTTCATGCTCCTAGAGGGATAAAGAAAGGAAAGCTTCCAATGGAGGGGAAGGGATGCAGATCTCTGGTGGTGGGAATTGTGTGGAATTGTACTCCTTTTATCCAACAGACTTGTATATAATAAGTAAATCAATAAAAATAAATAAGAAAGACCACCTCCCTCAATTTCTGTGTTCCAGGTAGGTAAAAGTTGAGTTATTATAAGGAGAGAACTGGAAGAGCATGTGGCATATGGCACGTGACAACAGAGCCCAGCAAAACACTTACCTCGCTCAGGGGTCCTCCAATCAAAAGCCAGCCATGTGAGAATGAGCACAGTTATAGGCCAATATGAAGTGAAGACTACCAGGTAGAGGTTGCACAAGATCACAGTGATTCCTGCAAGAATCTCAGTCCAAAGTTAATGACTTGGCTTCCTTCTGAATTTCTGACCACTCCTTTGTTTCACATATTCAACTAAGCTCACTCAACACTTTCTCTACCCTGCCCTAGTATATGGTATTTGTGCCAAACATCCCCAAAACTCCATTTCTCCTTGCCTTGGGGAACTATTTCAGGTCTGGAAGGCAAGGCATTTTCATTCCCACACAGTAAATTCTCATATTTTGGGCCGTCCTCTGTGCTATATTTAGTGGTAGAGAACCAAAGTGTGTCACACTGATTTGGTCACCAAAAGTTTGTAATCCTGGAAAGATGAACAGTTCTCCAACTCACCTTCCCTCTGAATACATTCACTGTGATGTATCAGTGCAAGGAATAGAGAAAGAAAGGAACTGCCTTCATTTGGGTTGAAGTATAACAGTTAAAAAAAAAGAAACAAATAAAGATACAAATTAATAGAATAAGATATTGATCTTCATTGAGGTACAAAAAGAAACTATAGTAGATTAATTAGCATAGACTTAACAGAGATGAGACACAGGGAGCCACACTTGCTTAGACATGTTATTTAGCTCAGTCAAATTAATTAAAACAGTTGTGAAAAGATTGTATGATTGAAAGCAGGTCAAAATAAAAGTTAGGAAATAATGAAAATACTTCTACTTGAATAAGACAGATTGAACACAAGGTCCAGAGAGATGAAGTAGCAGTTGCCACACATCACTTTCTTGATGAACTAGTTAAAACAACAACAAAAAAATCACCTGAAAACTCACATAATTATAACTGGAACTTCTTTAGAAACTCACTTAGCCGCAGTAGCTGGAAATGCAAGAATGAAACCCTATATTGACATCACAGACACTAAACTGGCCAATTAATATGTGACAGAACCTCCCTTTCCACCTCCCCCCAGCACAACATATAAATAGGAAAATCCAACACTGTAGCCACAGTATCACCTGATGACACAACAGAAATCACACTAAATGCTTAAGCTTAGAATTACCTCCAAAGACAGCCATGTCAGAACCTATAGAAGAAGATCAGATGCACAAAGATTTAGGGAAAATTTCAGAGATAGAACTCAGACAGCCAATTATGAAGGTAATTCAAGAATATAAACTTGACATTCAGAAACATATTCAAGAATTGAAAGATCATTTCACCAAAGAGGTAAAAAAAAAAAACCACAGAAGAAAAACTCAAAACAGGATTTGATGTAAAGTTTAAAAAAAAAAAAAAAAAAACAACTTAATCCCCACCTGCAGGGGAAAGCTTCATGAGTGATGAAGCTGAGCTGCAGGTATCTCTGTCTCCCTTTCTATCTCCCCCTTCCCTCACAATTTCTCTCTGTCTCTACCACATAAATAAATAAAACATTAAGAAAACTTAATGAACAATTCCAAAGAGACTGTTAAGGACACTTTGAATGCAATTCAGGTAGAGGTAGCAGGCCTAGGAAGCAGATTAAAACAGACTGAGGAAAGAATAGCAGGGGTGGAAGGGCACTGGGTTAAGCACACATAGTACGAAGCACAAGGATCCCATGCAAGGATCCAGGTTCTAGCCCATGGCTCCCCATATGCGGGGGGGGGGGGGGTGTTGTTTCACAAGTGATGGAGTAGGTCTACAGGTATCTATCTTTCTCCTTCTCTATCTCCCCCCTCCTCTTTCAATTTCTCTTTATCCTATCCAATAAAAATGGGGGGGAAAGTGGGCACCAGGATCAGTGAATTTGTAGTGCAGGCACTGAGTAAACTAAATCTGTATGCAAAAATAAATAAATAAATAAATATAAAGAATGGCTGGACTAGAAGATGAAACCACTACATTTTGTAAATTTAAAGCTAATAGAGAGGAAATGTACAGGAAAAATGAAACACTTCTCTATGAAAGAGTAGATGTCATCAGAAAAATGAATTGAGAGTTATCAGCATTCCTAAGCAAGAAGAGGAGAAAAGAGGAGCAGAAAAGATAATCAAAGAAATCACAGCAGAAAAATTTCCACAGCTGGGCAACATTCAAAACATATACATCCAGGAAGTTGAATGAACACCCAAAACAACACACAGTAAGGCACATCATGATAAAACTATTAAAAATCAAGTACAAGGAAAAATATCACAGGCTTCTGGGAAGGAAAGAAACTGACATATAGAGGTAGGACCATCAGACTTTTATCAGATATCTCATCACAAACACTAGAGGAAATGAGACAGTAGAATGATTTATTAAAATTATTAAAATAGTATAATTTCCAACCACAAATACTCTAGTTTGCCAAATTATCCTTCATGTATGAGGGATAAGTAAATACCTTTTCAAACATACAAAAACTGAAGGAGTTTGCCACTACAAATCCTGCTTTGCAATAGCTACTGTAAGGAGGCCCACAAGAAAAGAAGAATCAAAGGAATTCCAAGATTTAATCTGTTGATCAGGGATAGAATAGAACCAGGAACATAACAAGAGCAGGAAAAATAAGACACTAGAAAATGGCAGGCAAAATGGATAGAGGGATACAATCAAATGTTGGCAAAGCAAGGCCAACTTAAAAAAGACTGTTGCAGATGTTGCAAGTCAACCACAATATTCATGGTAACCACAAAACAAAATATAACACAGAGACAAATAGGAAATATATATATATATATTAGGCAGAACCTTCATGGAAAACCATCCACAAAAAGTAACATGGAGAAGCAAACAGGAAAATAATAAACAAGAACATAAAACAATCTCACAACAATAACCAGAATGGCTATAAGCAAATCACATTGATCAAAATCACCATAAAAAGTGAGTGGTTTAAATTCACCAATCAAAAGACTCAAAGTGACTGAATGTATTAAAAAGCAAGATCCATTTATTTTATGACTCCAGGAAACACAGATCTGAAGGAAAGACAAACAATCTCCAAATGACTGGCTGGAATGAGTTATTCCAAGCCAACATCTGTAGTCAGAAGTCTGGAGAAATCTCAGAAGTCTAAAATGGAGCTACCCTGCAATTTCTCTCTTGGAGAGAGAACCAAATATACCCATCCAAAAAATCTGTGTATACCTATATTCTTAGCAGCACAATTTGTAATATCGAAATCCTGGAAACAACCTAGATGTCCAACAACAGATGAATGGCTGAGTAAGTTGTGGTATATATACACAGTCGAATACTACTCAGCTATTAAGAATGATGAATTCATTTTCTTCACTTCATCTTGGACAGAGTTCAAAGAAATCATGTTAAGTTATATCAGTCAGAAAGAGATGGATGAATATAGGATGACATCACTCATGGACAGAAGTTGAGAAATAAGAACATAAAGGGGAAGCACACAGTAGAATTTAGGTTGAGTTTTGTGTATTATACCAAAATCAAGAACTCTGGTGGTAATAAGGAATTTCTAGTTCTAATGCATGATGGTGGAAGAAAACCTAGGCTGGTATTGAGAGTGCTTTGCAGAGAACTGAGATTTTACACGTGTACCAACAACTATATTTATTGCAAAGCACTAGTGACCCCCCAATAAGAAATTTAAAAGTAAATAAATCATAAAAAGAACCAAAGAAATGTACCCAAACTATGTAGACTAGCCTATATGCTTTTGTATAACACTGAAAAATCAAAAGAGGACATAAATATTACTTAGAGAGCAATGAAAATGAAGATGCCAAGTACTGGACTTGAATCAGTAATCAAAATCTTTCCAAAAATTAAAGCCAAAGGCCACATGACTTTACTAATGAATTCTATTAGACAGTTAAGGAAGAATTAACATCAATTCTCCTCAAACTCTTCAAGAAAACTGAAGAAGGGAAATAACTCCCAAACATATTCTATGAGGGTAACATAATTCTGATTCCCAATGCAGGGCAGTTGCTATCAAAAAGAAAACTGTAAGGGGTCGGGGGGTGGAGCAGGTGGCCCATGGCTCAAGGACTGACTTGAGGATCCCGGTTGGAGCCCCCGACTCCCCACCTGCAGAGAAATCACTTCACAGGTGGTGAAACAGGTCTGCAGGTGTCTGTCTTTCTCTGCCCCTCACTATCTCCCCTCCTCTTTCCATTTCTCTCTGTCCTATCCAGCAACAATGACAATGACAATGACAATAATGACCACAACAAGGATAAAACAAGGGCAACAAAAGAAAGAAAAAGCCTCCAGGAGCAATGGATTCGTGGTGCAGGCACCGAGCCCCAGCAATAACTCTAGAGGCAAAAAAGAAAAAAAAAGAAAGAAAGAAAGAAAGAAAGAAAGAAAGAAAGAAAGAAAGAAAGAAAGAAAGAAAGGAAAAAAGAAAACTATAGTTTTTTGTTTTGTTTTTTTCCCCTGAGCCTGAAATCTGATATTGTCTGGGGAGATGATGTGAAGGCTGGAAAAAGAACCAGAGAGCTGGATCAGGGAAGAGAGTAGCTTGGATAAAAATTGACATTAGGATAAATGGAGCAGAATTGAGAGCCTAGAAATTAGTCCACACATATACAACCTTCTAATATATGGCATAGGGGCCAAAATGATTCAGTAGGGTAAAGAAATTATTTTCAGCTAACGATGCTAGGAAATTTGGACAGCCATAGGCTGAAAAGTGAAACTAGACTACTACTTAACACCATACAAAATAATAAAAGTGAATCAAAGACCTGGATATTAGGCCAGAAAATGTAAAATTTATAGAAGAAAACAACAGTGAGGCATTGCAAGATCAAAGATGTATCTGAAGACTCAACCCCCATTTAAATAGGAAATCAAAACAAGAGTAAATAAATGGGATTACATGAAACTAAAAGCTTCTGCACATCAAAACCAAACTACACAAGGATAACCAGGCAACCCAGTAAATGGAAGGATATACTTTTCACATCAGGCATCAAACAAGAAACTGATATCAAAAATCTATAAAGAACTGATACAGATCAACAAAGGAGGGGGAAAAAGCCAGTAAAAAGTGTGCCAAATAGCCAAACAGTTTTGAAAGAATAGCTACACATGGCCCACAGATATATGAAGAAATAATCCACTTATTAAAGAACTGCAAGTTGAAATTACACTGATATTACACCTCACACCTGTGACAATAGTCTACATCAACAAAGCAGAAAATGACAGACATAGGTGAGGTTGTATAGAAAAGTATACTGCTACACTGCTAGTGTAAATGTAAACTGGTACAGTCCCTTAGGAAGATCATATGAACAGTCCTTAAGCAAATAAATATGAAATTACCATATGACCCAGCAATACCACTCTTAGATATTTATCCAAAGAATATGCAAACACTAATTCAAAGGAACATATCCATCCCTATGTTCATAGAGGCATTATTCACAATAGCCAAAGAGTGAAAACATCCTAACTGCCCATGGACAGATGGCTTGCTAGAAAAGTTATGGGATATACACTCCATGAAATACTACTCTGCAATAAAAAGATGATATTGCGCCCTTCTGGACAAAATGGATACAGCTGGAGGTGATTATGCTTAGTGAAATCAGTAAAGATTTCACAGATGGATCAGCTTCAATAGAACATAATTAATTTTTACAGATAGAGGCACAGAGTAAAAGACCACAACATCAAAGCTTCCTTCCATATAGTAGGGGCTGGGCTCAAACCTGGGTCGCATACATGAAAAGTAGCACATGATCAAAGTGAGTTATTTTGCTGCCCCATAGACCATAGTTAATTACAATTTCTCCCTGGATTTTTCATTTCATCATTCCTTAAGTCCCAACTATCAGTAAAGTCATTGTATTCATTCTTTGCCTTCTAATTTGTTTCACTTTCAACTTGTAGAAGTTGAAAAATTGTAGAAAAACCATCCTACTTACTTGGAAAATATATTTGCACAGAGCATATCTCACACAATATTATTATTAAAATCTAAATATAACTCATGCAATGAGTTCAGATGATCTGAATAGAAATTTCACCAAAGAGGGCATATAGATGACCAACAGGCACACACAGAAAAAAAAACAACTCAGCATCTCTTGTCATTAAGGAAATTAATGTAGTATATACAAAAATTGATGTGCAACATCAAAAACATCTACATTAATTTCACCATCAAACGTCCAATTCTGTTCCTCTCTGTATAGTAGTCTCCTTTAATCTGGCTAACTGACAAGTTGGCAAAATAGTAATTTATATGACTTGCAGGCATGAAGTGCTAGGTTGGATCCCTGGCATTTTACACGTGTCACAGAGATATTCTTGTTCTTATCATAAATAAATAAATCTCTTTTAAGCAGAGATCCCTCAGAATACTAGAAATGAAACTAGCACATGACCTGGTAATTCCTCTTACTGGTGTTTATTCAAAGAAAACAAAAGCATCTGATATCACTTATGTGCACCTATATTCACTGTACTGCTATTTACAAAAGCTGTATTTGGAAATAGCTCAAATGTCTGACAAATGAGTCAATTAAGAAGACATGATACATATACACAATAGAATATAATTCAGCTATTAAAACATTATGAAATCATCTCTGCTGCAATTTGGATGGAACCTGAAAGAAGTTAAAAGGGGAAGAATGAATAAAATTACTTTCTTCATAGATGGTACTTAAGATAACAAAGGAAGGGAAAAATCCAGGGAGAAATTGTTATTGACAATAGGGCAGCAAAAGAGCTCACTTTGAAAATGTGTTTCTTTCCATGTCTGCGACCCAGGTTTGATCCCGGCCCCCACCACATGGAAGGAGTTTTTGATGCTTTGATTTTTCACTCTTTCTTCCTCTCTGCCTCTATCTAAAAATTAATTATGGGGTTTACAGTCAACAATATTTATACATCTTTCCCACATTTTGAGAGCTACTCTCTTCCCTGATGCAGTTTTCTGGTTCTTTTTCCAGCCGTGACATCATGTCCCCAGACAATAACTAGGATCCTGAATATCAGATGTCAGGCTCAGGGGAAAAAAAACTAGTATAGCCACAGTCACTTTGTAATATAACTAAAATATGCCTACTAGCTATATACAGAACGGAGACCGCCCCCACCCCAACCCTTCATCTGCACTACTCCAGCCTTTAGGTTCATGATTAGTCAACAACTTGTTTGGCTTTATATATTAATTCTCTTTTCAGCCACCAGGTTCCAGATGCTAGCATAATGCCAACCAGACGTCTCTGGACAGACAACCCCACCAATGTGTCCTGGAGCTTGGATTCCCCAGAACCCCACCCTACTAGGGAAAGAGAGAGGCAGGCTGTGAGTATGGATTGACCTGTCAACTTCCATGTTCAGTGGGAAAGCAATTACAGAAGCCAGGCCTTCCACCTTCCGCATCCCACAGTGACCTTGGGTCCATACTCCCAGAGGATTAAAGAATAGGAAAGCTATCAAGGGAGGGGATGGATATGGAGTTCTGGTGGTGGGAATTGTGTGGAGTTGTACCCCTCTTATCCTATGGTTTTGTCAGTGTTTCCTTTTTATAAATAAATAAAAGATAAAAGAAGACGGGGTGGGGGATTAAGCGGTGGGGGGACTGGGTGGTAGCTCAGCGGGTTAAGTGCACATGACACAAAGTGCAAGGACCAGCATAAGAATCCCGGTTTGAGCCTCTGGCTCTTGGCCTGCAGGGGGTTTGCTTCACAAGCAATGAAGCAGGTCTGCAGGTGTCTATCTTTCTCTCCCCCTCTCTATCTTCCCGTCCTCTCTTGACTTCTCTCTGTCCTATAGGACAACAACAAATAACAAGGGCAACAAAAGGGAAAAATAGCCTTCAGGAGCAATGGATTTGTAGTGTAGGCACCAAGCCCCAGCAATAACCCCAGAGGCAATAAATAAATAAATAAATAAATAAATAAAATAAAATGAAGACCATTTGAAACCTAGCTACCTGCAGTGGTACAACAGAAATTCCTACAAGTAGCAAGACTGTTCATTTGGGTGTATCTGAGGAAGACTCAGAATTTAGGAGCCAATAAATGTCACAAAGATTTTTTGTAACTGATTGTAATCACAGAGATTGTTTGAAGTTCATCAAATAAATTATTAGAACCCCAAATTCCCTCCTGTCCACTCCACAACTGAGCAATGTGAGGGTTGTTCCCTGGAAAATTAAACCTGAAGTCTCAGATATTTATACTAAGCATTACAAAGGCAAATAAAAAAAATGCAGCCAGTGGGGGTAGATAGCATAATGGTTATGCAAAAGACTCTCATTCCTGAGGCTCTGAAGTCCCAGGTTCAATCCCCCATACCACCATAAGCCAGAGCTGAGCAGTGCTCTGGTTTAAAAATAATAATAAAATAAAGTTTTAACAAAAATGCAGCCAAATCAAGAATGAAAGTAGAATAAGGACAATCCCAAAAATGCCACTGCTAGTAGTTTGTCTCTCATGGGTCTTTCTCAGGAAACTACTAGAAGAATATACTCTATTTTTTTATTGTCTTTATTCATTCAAAAGAAACAGGCAGAGATTGAGAAGGGAAGCATTAATAAAGAAAGAGTAAGAAACCAGCAACACGGCCTCACCACCCTCAAAGCTTTTCCCTTGCAGGTAGGGACTGGAGGCTTGAACCTGGATCCTTGCACACTGTAACATGTGCGCTCAACCAGGTGCACCACCACCCAGCACCAAGGAACAATATACTCTACAAAAATGAGGGAGTAAACCAACACAGATAAAGAGGAACCCATGGAAGAAAGTATGTGGCCAGGGTAAAGATGAAACTAGGGTATGCAAGGAGCTTAGGGCACAAAATCTAAGGAGACATTCTCAGGATTGGGCAAGTTCTGATCTAACACTTAAAAAAAAAAAAAAACTGTGAATGAGCACCTTCTTAAATTGTGTGTCCAATGCACTTTAATGATTCCTGTGGGTGATAGATATGTATAAAACCAAATTATAAGAGGAAGATGCTGGGCTCCAGCAAGATTCCTTCAAGGAAAAATTAGAAATGGGGCATTATATGTTTCTGCTTGCATATAGTGAGAGATTATCAAGTCTGTTCAGATATGGAGATAAATTAATAGTAAGGAATTTATTTCTAATAGATAGCTTCTTTTTTGTTGTCACTAGTAATTCATTGCTCCAAGCTGACTTTTTCAGACAGAAAAATAAAGACAGAATAGAGAAAGAGAAAGAAAGACACAGCAGCACTGAAACTTTCTCCAGTGTGGTGGAAGCTGGTTTTGAAACAGGGTCACTCATGACAAAGCAAGTGTATTGTCCAAATGAGCTATTGTGCCAGCATTCTAATAGATAATTTACGAAATTTTAAGTAAGGGAATTATGAATTCCAAGGAAAACAGGAAGTTGCACGACAATGAACATAACCTTACTTAGCATACTAAACTGTTCAATTGCCGATACTATTTTCTAGTCACAATCAGGCATTTAATCAAAGCCTATATTATACCAATCTGAAAGGATGGGAGGAAAAGAAGCTATAATGACAATATTTTGAGCCAAATTCTCATAACTCATATTAGGAAGTTAATGACAATGTCTGAACTTCTTAAATCAGAAAACGGTGCCTAGAGGAATAGGGCCTTCTTGTGGGCCCTTTCAAAACCTTGCACTCACCATAGAGCAGCTATGATATGGACTGCCCCAGTCTCCAAAGGGAGTCTTGGGATCCTGCCCTGTCACTTGAGAAAGACTGGTCCTGAAATGAGTGCAGCCTGTACTATTTCCACCTGGGACCATGAGCTGTGAACTCTACTAACAGAGACTTAGAGGTTAGAGAAGCTCTGGTGCTAAATATATATATGCCCTGGATCGAGTGGATGGAGGTAAATAATTAATTCTATCCACAGAATATTTTCAAGTATGGGAGATACTCTTTGCCCTAATCCCACTCTCTAGCCCTTTTCTCTACCCTGACACCACTCTTTCATTGTTCTTATCCAACTTCATACTAGCTATCAAAATCAAGCAAAAAAAAAAAAAAAACTACCATAGTTGTGGGCCCATAGAAATATGCCTAAAATGGACTTCTGTGCTTTCTTCCAGCCTAAAAACCCCAAATCTCATCTGCACTGTTCCTACTTTTTGGTTCCTATTCATTAACTGTTTTGTCTCACTTCATGTCCTGCCACCTTCCAGACACCAAGTTGCAGGTGCTACTATGATTCCACCCTAACTTCTCTGGGCAGACGACTTCACCAATATGTCCTGGAACCTCACCTCTCCAGAGCCCTATCATACTTAGGAAAAGACAGAAACAGACTGATGGTAAGGATTGACCTGTCAATGCCCAAATCCAGTAGAGAAGCAATTACAGATGCCAGAACTACTACCTTCTGCACCCCAAAAACAACTCTCATCCAAACTCCCAGTGGGGGAGGTGATAGGAGGAAAAGGATAAGAGGGCTGTGAACTCCATCTCCATCAAGTCCAAGAAAGAGGATGAAAGGGGGTGAGAAGTTTGGATGTAGTAATAGGGTTATGTGTGGCTTGGAGGGGAAGAGAGGATTGAACCTAGAAGAAAAAGTGGGCAATTATGTACAAATGTAGACAGATAGTTGTAGAGGTGACCTTTAACCCCTGTCTTCAACCTTGGGAGAACCATGGTGGTTTGCAGTGGAGGGGATTGGGATTCAGAACTCTGCTATAAAGAATGGTGTGGATTATACCCCTTTTGAAGTGTAATTTTTGGTGGTATCTCTCTTTATTATTATTTTTTAAATTTTATTAGTGATTCAATATTTATTTACAAAATTACATGTCAACGGCAGTATAGATGCACTCCATTCTCAACACCAGGGTTTTTGTCAGTGTCTCCTCTCTCCCATGTATCTTTTGATCATCAAGTTTGGTGAATTCTACTCCAGTTTCTTGAATATATTCTTTTCACTTCTTTCTATCTTCATTATTATTGTTGTTCTGGTCCAAATCACCACCATCTCTCATCTTGGTTTCTGCTTCTTCCTAAAATACATTTTCTACACAGACCTATCTCTCAAAAAATGAAAAAGTGATACTGGCACCCTTTTCCAAGTGCTCTCTGCACAATTCTGCAGCTCTCTGCACAATTTCTCCCCACCCGGTTTTTTAGTCTTCTTTTTTCTAAGCCCTCTGCCATTCGTTCATTCATTGACTGTATATGTATGTATGTACTGAGAATCAGTTTTGTGTTGTCTTACTCCTTCACTACACTTAACCAGTGGCAGCTCCTTCAGTGTGTTATGTAGTCCTTCCGTTGTAACCTTGTCATGTGTTGCCCACTCTCTGCCCTGAAAACTAGTTCTTTATTTCATATTCTCCTATTTGTCTTTCAAGTATCAACTTTCTTTTTTTATTATTTTTTGTACATTCACACCACCAAAAGACTTTGTCCCATCCCTTTCCTCCACCACCCCATGAAACTGAACATCACCCTCACCTCAAGTGTCAACTCAAACTAATAAGAAAAGTAAATACCAATTCTTAGATAAATATATGAAAAGATCTTCAACCTTATTCATAATTAGGAAGTTCCAAATAATGCTATATCTCACTATTGTCTATACCCTCTCGCCTATATGTATGTGTGCATGTGTGTGCATGTATGTGCATGTCTGCAGATATGTGTAAGTGTACATGTTTGCATGTATATTGGTGTGTACACATGCACATACACATATATGATGATTTGCACAAAAGCACTATTAACAATAACTACCTTTGAGAAGTGAGCTAAAAGGAGTGGACTAGATTAAGGAAGAAGAGGTACCATCTAGAGACTCTGTTCCCCTACATGGGGCCTGTCTTAATGTAGATTTCACGAAATGTTGTGTTTCTCTCCTAATTCAATTTATTTCTTAGGCCTCTTGGATTCTGCTTTCTTGAGAAAACACAATGGCAGTGAAGGAAGAAAAAGAGGGCAGGAATGAACAAAGTGGCTGGGAATAGAACAAGAGGGAGAGAGAGAGAGAGTAGAACAAAGCTCATACTGAGTCAACTCTTGAAGGACTTTGGGGGGAAATGAGACGTTTTCAGGGCAGAGACTAGGCAACACATCAAAAGACAGGTGAGTCCTGTGGTTACAATTTCTCATCTCCCTGTGATAGGTGTCTGCAAAACATCCTCATCCCCAATTTAGGTCCTTTTCCACCATCATGAACCAGGACCTAAAACTCTCTCTGCCTACTCCCTGCCTTCCTTCACCAGAATCCTTTACTTTGGTGCAATACATCCCACCAAGTCCAAGTTTTCATGTTGTGTTTTTTATTTCTGCCATTGCTTCTTAAATTCCACCTACAAGTGAAAGAAAAATGATTTTTAAAAGCCAGGTAAAGCAACAAGCAGAAATCTGGTTTAGAGCAAGATCTATAAGCAGAAAGTGCAAGTGCCATAAGGCTCTGAATAAGGGTGCTGAAAACTCTTGGAGTCAAGCCTGAAAAAGAAAGATTGACTTAAAAGTCCAGGGAAGGACACATTTTCAAAAGCAGTGAAGCAGCATAATTTTGAAAAGACCAGTTCTAGCCAACTCACCTCAGATCCTTTAGAGAGCCAGAAACTGAAGGCATGAAAGGACAGAAACCAAACCAGCCAAACATTTTCTACTGAAGAGAATTTCAGGGACTTTGGAGCTGGAGCCCTTAGTGAGAAGCCATTCCGAACAGAAATTTTCCCCTTTCCCCTTTCAGTCAGCGACAGCCCACTATCCGAAGGTCCACCAGTTTTCTTTTTCCCCTCCATACAAGTTTGTTTAGTTCATACTCTTGTCTCTAATCAGTACTTGCCTAAGGGAATGCAGACCATGTGAATGGTTTGCTTCAGCACCTAGGACATAGTGGCCAGCAAATAAGTTAACTTGTACAAAAATTCTTTGTTATGGACAGGAAAAATAGATGGGTTTCTCTGGATACCAGGTTTACAGATTCCCTCTGCCTTAACTAGGAAACTGTTTGCCATGGATGGTTTGCTGAATCCTAGAGGCTGCAGTTAAATCATTTTCCTTGGCTAACTTTAGTTGTATCTTCCTCCCATCTGTCCGAATTATGTCTTTCATGCACCAAAGAGGACCTAAGAAGAAAGAATCAGCACTCACACTTGTAACCTGTGTACTCACATAGGTACACACAGGTATGCATACATTTTCCCACATATATACACACAGATCCCACAAGTCCCACACCCAGATATATTCTCAGTCTAGGAGCCAGTATGACCAACTCTTCTTATTTGTCTGAGACAACCCAGGTGTTAGCACCAAAAGTCCTGCTTTACTCAAAAAACACCACAGTCCTGGGCTAACCGTTTAACCAGCAAAAAGCTGAACACTCACCAATAACGAAGGCACTGAGTGCCCACTGAAAAACTGCAAAGACTTCCAGGGCAGCCGTGAGATCCATTTTGGAGAACCAGTGCATCATGGCCAGGCTCCAGGTGAATGTTGTTTGGCTGTACAGTCACGACTACTGAGAGCCTGCAATGTTTCCTCTCTTCATGCTTTTTTCTTCAGCACTGTTCTGTCTCCACCCACACTCTTCCCCTTCCCACACTTCCAAAATAACACAGGGTCATATGCTACCTCTGCTTACTCAATTCCTTCGACTGAACTTTTTCTCACTTGAGTAAAGCCTAGGTTGAGATTGCAACACCCACTTGAGCAGTTGCAGAGAACTGTGGATGAAGCTCTTGTGTAAGAAGTGAGTGGGTGTGGTGGTGGACCTAATGCAGAACCTCTTAAGCCAGTGTGGATGGCTAGGAGCCCAGGGAGGAGATGGCATACAGGATCTGTATTTCTCTTTATGACACTCTACTGTCTTGATCTTTCAAGACAATGTGATTGAAGGGGAGGATAGAGAAGGACGCAGGGCAGCCTAGAAATACCTTTGACCTTTATAGGTCAGTCTGGGAGAACTTACTGTTCCCCATGAAGGAGTCACATGTATATTTGTATACGCTGAATTTTTTTTACATTTTATTACTTATTTACTATTAGCTAATAAAATTATGAAATTCCAGGGGTGTAGTTCCACAATGTACCCACCACCAAAATTCTGTGCAACCCCTACCCCAGCTTAATAAGCAACAAAGTCCTCACAAATGAGTGAAATTATCCACACACCCCAAAAAAATCCTTTTATTTTGTTAAGAATAATCACCTTCAGTTCCATCCATTTTGTCCCCAAAGACACAATATCATCTTTTCTTGATAGAAGAGTAGTATTTCATTGAATATATATCCTATAACTTCTTTAGCCAGTCGTTCATCAGTGGGCACTCCATTCATACCATGGCTATTTGAGAGGATAAACAGATGTGACTAATGTACACAATGAATTTTTCTGTGTACATCAATGTCTACAACAGACAACAAAAAATGATAGTCAAAAAATAGTGATTACCCAAACTTGGGAAGTGAGTAGGAAATGGTAAAACAAAAATTTGGGAGTCTGAGTAGTGTTCTCTCTCCCGATGAGGCTTTGAATCACACCAGCCAAAAATTCATCTCTCCAAGTGCAGCAAATACACACTTAAAATTTTTGACCCCTGCAAAAATCAAATAAGTGCTGAAATCTCATCAGTGCTGAAGCATTAATGGTGAAGAATATTATAATTTACTTTAAATGTATACAGGATATATAGATGAACAAGTGAAGAAATATATACATGGACTGCTTGCAAAATACTATCTGTACAGTCTAGATTGATGCTCACTCTTTCAATTATTTTGTAGACTTGACATTTTCATTATAGGAAAAATTTTGTAGAACCTCCCTCAAGTTCATAAGAAAAAAATGTAATAAAATATTATTTATTTGTGTGTATGTGTGTGTGTCCTCTGTGTATGTATATGAACAATACTAAATATATACCTGATTGTTAGTGCTTGATTGTATATCCATGTTAAGAAGTAGCTTCTTCCAAGTGTGTCTGTGTGTTTTGGGGATGTGTGAGTAAGGAATCATCTAGGATCAATCAGGTGCTCTGTGGAAGTGTGACAGATCTGAAGGTTTTTTTAATGCAGAATGTCATTACTGAGGGTATGATACATGTCAAGTACTTTTGTAGGAAACTAGGTTATAACAGTGAACAAAACAGACTCAAAATATCCATGCATTTGTGCAGTTTACATTCTGGTAGGGGGGAGAGAGATGTGAGAAGTGAATTAATTAGCTAATTATATAGTGTATTACAAGACAGTGGGAAAAAAACAAGTTTGAAAGGAATAAGAAGGATCCAGACTACTGAGTATGTGTGTGTGTGTGTGTGGGGGGGGGGGTTATGGTTAGGGAGGAAAAAGAGCCTTAGAGTTCTGAAAGCAGTACCAGGAATACTACAAAGGTCGTATTTGACAAAGACATTCAGGGAATGAAGAAGTGAACCATGTGACTGCTTGGAATAGAAGGTTTTGGGTAGAGAGCACAGTCAGTGCACAAACTCTGAGGTGGGGTATGTCCAACAAGTATGGAAAAGTAGAAGACCAGAGTTGAGTGAAAAAGAACTGGGAGCAGTGGTCATTTGATGGGGTACAATTGTAGAGGGCCTTTCATTCTGGCTTAAATGTGGAGCTGCTATGGGTCTTAGGGGTGGGGGAAAATATAGGATGGCCTTCCCAATTTTTTTATTTGTTATTAATAGTATGTCACAAGATCGTAAGATAACGATGTATAGCTCTACACCACACCCACCATCAAAGTTCTGTATCCAGTTTTAAAAGGATCTGGGAAGGAGAGGTTTTTTTTTTTTTGGGGGGGGGGGTCTGGCAATAGTGAGTGTGTGAGATCATGGTAGCTTCAGCTAGACAGGTGGCAATTGAAATGATGGGAAGTACTTGGGTTCTGAATGTACTTTGTCATGTGCCTCGTGAAGTAGAAGCCTTGCTCAGGCCATCTTGAGTCTGAGGCTCAGATTCTTCTAGAAGAGAGTCTTATTGGCAAGCATAAACCATGGGTCCCATCTTGGCTAACAAAACTTTCCTGCCTCCTTATAGATCCCATCCAGTTGCACAGGAAGCATGCAGAAGTTCTTGAGTGTAGCTCTTCAGCTCAGTTGGAATGATGGTTCTATGAAGGGATTGGTGGGAAATGAAACTGTAAAGAGTGATAAATTAGACTGGTGACAAAACCAATTTCCAAAAGTCTAGATATCATATGAAGAATTAGGACTTGATGGACTTCTGGGAGGCATACCCATGGAGTAACAGAACAGATCGGAATCCTCCTACCAAAAAATAAATAATAATAATAACTATAACTATAGACCATAAAAAATCCTCAAACTAAAACTGAAACATCCACAGCCTCAGCCACCAAGTTGCAGATACTATGATGATTCCATCTTGACTTCCCTGGGCAAATGACCTCATCAATGTGTCCTGGAACCTCACCTCTCCACAGCCCTACCCCACTACAAAATGATAGAAATGGGCTGGGAGTGTGGATTGATCTGCCAATGTCCATGTTCAATGGAGAAGCAATTATAGACACCAGAACTCTTACCTTCTGCACCCCCAAAACAGCTCTCATCCATACTAACAGTGGGGGAGAATTGATAGGATAGGATGACCAGAGGACTCTGAACTTCAATTCCATTTGAAACTGGAGAAAGAGGAGTGAAAAGGGACAGTCATTTGAATGTAGTAGTAGATGTATGTGTGACTTGCAAAGGAAGAGACTGTTGCTATGCTTCACATTGATTTGGTCTCGCCCCCCCCCCCCGCCTCTGGGAGATTGTGGTTTGGCCCCTGCTAGTTTCACTTTTCCCCTCCCCCTGCCCCTACGGACTTCCAGAGTTCTTGCCGCTGCCGCTGGAGAAGGATGCAGGACAGATCTGTGTGGTGATTGGTTTGGGTTATTTTTTGAATCGTTGTTCATGAATAAAGAAATACAGCTTCTCTTCCCAGCCGTGTGTCCACGAGTCTCTGTCTACCGCCACGAAGCTAGCCCAGCCTACTAGAGCCCCGAACTTTAATGACAAATGGCGCCCACATGGACCTGACCTGCACATCCCCCCAGATAAGTGAAGACTTTGCCTACCTATCTACAATGGCCTTCTTTTCTGCTTGTGAAGAGGTTTCCAAAGGCTTCTGCCCTTTCTTCATAAGACTGTTTCGCTGTTTCTGGAACATTTTTCTCTGAACCACTCTGTGGTTTCCTCCCAATACCAGCCTGCAGAAGCCAGCTTGCCACCGCATGGTGAGGGGCATTGGGTATGGGCTCCCTCCACACTGCTCGGCCACTGAGAGCAGGGCAGCAGACATGGCAGGCAGGGCTATGGCCTATCTTGGCCGCCACCCCAGAGCACCTCAGCCCGTGCCTTCTGCACGGCTGGCCCGCCCGCCCTCCTGCTATGAAGTCTGGGCAAATCCCAGACCACCTGGAGACCGTGGGTTCCCTGCCGAAACTGGGCCCCCTGGCCTAGATCCCCAGCTTGGGTCTGAAGGCAGACGAGCTAAAATATGCAGAGATTCATCCAGAGATTACAACCTACAATTCCTGGAGCTGAAGTTGAGCAAGAGGCCACCGCTAGACAACGCACTCCCCGAAAGGCTAAGACAGTACAGATCTAAATTCATGTTTAAAATGACATGTCTTCGTAACAAAGGTTTCTCTCCTTGTGTATTAAAGACCATGTTTACATATGTGTTTAAAGTTTGGTAAACATTAACTTGAAGGTTAAAAATGTAACTTTAAGGCTATATTTTTACCAGACAGAGTTAAATGAAAAAGGTTTTCAACGTAATTCTCACAAAGATAAAATTAACTTACATTTAAAGTCTGAGATAAAAATTAGTTAAAAATCAATATATTTTAACTAACTTGGTCTAAAAAAACACCTGCGCACACCTAGGGTGTGTCTCCATCTTAAATAGGTGTAACAAAAGGTTAAAAAGACATTGTTGATATGTAAAACTCTCAAATTCCTTCTTAATTAGAAACGTTAGATTGCGCTATGGTTATGCTAGCAATTCTCATGCCTGAGGCTTTTTTCTTTCCATGGTTCTTATGTTTACCTTTCCACATTCTATTGTTTAAACTTTAAATAACCTTAAAATCATACTAAAAAAGACTTCCAATTATAATAGAGTTATCAATTGTGATAAACTTCTAACCTGCTACAAGTTTTGTTTCATAGTAAGTAAATTGCAGCTGTCAAGTTCTCTACAGAAAAGCAGAATTCCAGCAGCTGACCTTCCTCATACAACGTTCCACCCCCTGGCATTCTTCCGTGGACATCTGCTTTGGACTTGCAATTCTATCGGACTCACTGGTACACCTCTTGGACACTTTACACAAAACTAGCAGTTTCCCTTTATGCTGCTGGGTTTCTCAAAGACTGACTGCAGCCAGCTACCTTGAGACTCTAGGCCTTACCCTCCCCCCATGCTAGAAAATTCCCGTCGAGGCAAGTAACACCCCCCAGAGGCAAAAAAGGTCCCCCTCAGGCCTTCCCTTGGCAGCACACTGGTTCTTGTTGCTCACTTACATGTTCCTCCATGTTTGTGCCAGTTTCTTTTTTAAAAATGCCTGTACGATATAGGTTTCTGTTCACCCCACACCCCTGATACTATGGTCATTTAGTTAAAAAGAAAAGGGGGAATTGTTGCTATGCTTCACATTGGTTTGGTCTCGCCCCCCCCCCACCTCTGGGAGATTGTGGTTTGGCCCCTGCTAGTTTCGTGCACCCCCTTCTCCCCTCCCCCTGCCCCTACGGACTTCCAGAGTCCTTGCTGCGGCTGCCAGAGGAGAAAGATGCAGGACAGATCTGTGTGGTGGTTAGTTTAGGTTAGTTTTTGAATCATTGCTTGTGAATAAAGAAATACAGCTTCTCTGCCCAGCTGTGTGTCCCCTAGTCTCTGTCTACCACCGCGAAGCTAGCCCGGCCTGCTGGAGCCCCGAACATTAATGACAAGAGACTATGTGATCTTAAAAAAGGGCAAGGTCAAGGGGCAGAGTTGTGACTTGAAGGCCTGAAGGCAACAATCAAACAGATTTAAAAAAAAAAAAAACCTGATGCAAATCCTGGAAATTCTAAGTGGGAGCAGGATTTCCAGACCTGTAGGGGATAAATAATAAAGGAAGGGGCAAAGAGGAACCACTATGAAATATTATAACTCATCTATAAACCAGCAAAAAAAGAGCTGAAAAGGACAAAGGAAAAGCAAATTGTGAGCTTTCCAGCCTCCATACTGGTCCTCCAAGTCTGAGGTGGCCTGTTTGGGAAATTGGGCTCACCTATAGAGTTAAATTCACCAAGCAAGATTCCAAAGCTGAACCCTTTGTCAGAACTCAGTGGGAAGCCATCTAAAAGTACCTCACTGGATTTCAGCTAAAGGCAGTACAAAGGGAAACTGGGTGGAGTGGAATATTTGTTCCCCTAGCTTGACATGACTTGCAGGCTGTGTGCTAGTTACTTTGTTGTTAGTTGCATATTGCCTGAGGGTTCTTTGTGATTTCGCCTGTGGAAGGCATTTGTATTGGTATGGTTTTTCTTTTATTTATTTATTTATTTATTTTTCTTTCTTATTTCTCTCTGGTTTGATCAACCTTTCCTTTTGCTTTTGTTGTGGTTGTTGTATCAAATAGTGGTTGATTTGGTTCTCTTTTAGGGAGGTGTTTGGTTTGGATTTTTTCTTTTATTTATTCTATACTCTCTTGTTTGACTAACCCTTGCTTTTGTTGTTGTTGTTGTATTGTCTGAGGTTTGTTTGTGATTTCATTTGTGAGAGGAGTCTAGTTTGGCATAACTTTGCCTTTTTTTTTCTTCTCTCTAGCTTCATCAATTTTTTGCAATTGCTTTTGTTGTAGTTGTTGTATTAGCCAGTGGTGAACTGTATTCTCTTCTCTGGGAGGGCTTTGGTGTGGTCTTGATGGGACATTTTTTCCTGTTTGTTTGTTTTTATTTCTTTTTATTATTTTCTTTCCTTTTTATCTTGTTTATTTATTTTTCCTTTTCTATGTTTTTATCAATCTTCACTTTTGTTGCTGTTGTTGTATTTGCTGAGGTTTGTTTGTGAATTCAGTTGTGAGAGGAGTTTGGTTGGTGTGGATTTTCCATTCCTCCCTTTTTTGCTGTTTTTTATTGTTGTTGTTATTTGTTGATTTGCGTGCTTCAGCCACACATCCCCCACTTCAATTTGAACACAAAAGCCATTTCATCACATCTTCCAAAGGCAATAGCAGTGGTAGATATTAGGACAACTACTCCAGCAATTCCTGAATCAGAACACAAGGTGACTCGTTTCAGTTGTGTGGGAACCAATAGAGGAGAAGTCACACAACACAATAACAGAACAGCAATACCCAGGACACAAACTTCAAAACACATAAAAAATAGTTAAATCAAAATAATCAATTATAGCAATGAATTAGGAAAGGACACAGAAAAAATTCCCAAGTAATTCAAGTAAGCCAGAAGCAACTAAAAATGAGGGAAGTATCCAAACAATAATTGATGCTTTAATCACAGGAATGAGGAAATTTCTTGAGGAAAATACTACCAGAAATAGGGAAATAACCAATGAGACCCTGAAAGAAAATACAACCTATCTTGAAATAATTTGAGAACTGAAAGCTGAAATAGCTGAGTTAAAAGGCCAGCTAGCAGAACAAGGTACTACTGTAACTGATCAGGGTAAAAATAGCTGAACTTAAGAAGGAATTTGAGGGGAGGGAGAACAAAAGAAATTTTTTAATGTTTTTATATTTATTTTCCCTTTTGTTGCCCTTGTTTTTTATTGTTGTTGTAGCTATTATTGTTATTGATGTCTTCATTGTTAAGATAGAGAGAAATGGAGAGAGGAGGGGAAGACAGAGGGGGAAGAGAAAGATAGACACCTGCAGACCTGCTTCACTGCCTGTGAAGCAACTCCCCTGCAGGTAGGGAGCCAGGGGCTCAAACCAGGATCCTTATGCCAGTCCATGTGCACTTAACCTGCTGTGCTACCACCTGAATCCCTGAAATTATTAATTATTATTAAAACCAGGTTAATTGTGGGTTTGTTTTCTACACTAATCCAATGGTTAACATCTATGGTTATATACATCATACTGAATGGGGAGAAGCTGAAAGCATTCCCATTCAGATAAGATACTAGACATGGCTGTCTACTTCAAAATAGTGTTAGAAGTTATTGCCATAGCAAGATAAAGGAATAAAAGAAACACAGATAGCAAGGGAAGAAGTCAAACTCTCACTATTTGCAGATGATATGATAATACACATAGAAAAACCTAAAGAATTTTTGGTAGTGATTTGATCATGAATGGATATTGGATTTTGTCAAAGGCTTTCTCTGTATCTATTAAGATAGTAATGTAATCAATAGATTGTAATCAATCACATTGACTGATTTATGTATATTGAAACATCTATGAATTCCTGTGATAAACGCCACTTGGTTGTGATGAACAATCTTTTTAATATACTGCTGCATCTTGTTGGCTAGAATTTTGTTCAGTATTTTAGCATCTATGTTCATCATAGATATTCGTCTCTAGTTTTCCCTTTTTGTTGTGAGAGCAGTCAAGAGAACCCTCACAAGACTGGAAATGGACCTTCCTTATGACCCAGTATTCCTTCTCCTAGGATTATATCCTATACATACCTATACATATATCGTATACATACATCCTCTACATATCCTATACATCCTATATATACCCATCCAAAAAGATATATGTACACCTATGTTCATAGAAGCACAATTCATAATAGCTAAAACCTGTAAACAACCCAGGTGTCCAACAAAAAAATGAGTGGCTGAGAAAGTTGTTATATATACACAAAGAAATAATACACAGCCATTAAGAATATGGAATCCACCTTCTTCGACCCATCTAGCATAGAACTAGAAGGAATTATGATAAGTGAGATAAACCAGAAAGAGAAAGATAAGTATAGATTATCCCATTCATTAACAGAAGTTGAGAAAGTAGAACAGAAAGGGAGACGTAAAGCGGAATTTGATTGAATTCGGATTACTGCACCAAAGTAAAAAATTCAAGGGGAGGTGGACTTTCAGCTCCACCTTAGGGGGCTGGGGGTAGGGACACAGACCCTGGGTGATGGAAATTGTGTTAATATGTAATCCCATTAATTTACAGTCTCATTAATCAATATGAGAGGGGAAAATAGAGTGAATATCTCAAGTTTTTATGCAAAAATTTCATTTCTGAGTACATATTCCTTCAATCTAAGCACTTAAGGGTTCAAATTAGGAAACTGAATTTCAACACCAGGTTCAAATTGTTAATGCATTTTAATAGTATTTTTTCTTTCTTTTGTTTTTGAAATATTAAATCACCTATAATCTTAAACCAGAAGCAACCAGTCTTGTCAGTATTTAAGGTATAGTTATTTTAAAGGGGCAGGTGGTGGTACACCTGGTTGAGCAGAGGTTACAATGTGCAAGGACCTAGGTTCGAGCTCTCAGTCCACACCCACGGGGGGAAACTTTTCAAGTGGTGAAACAGTGTTGCAGGTGTCTCTATCTTTCCCTATCACCCATTTCCCTCTCAATTTCTGGCTGTCTCTATCTAATAAATAAATAAATAAATAAAGGTAATTAAAAAATAAAAAGCCCTCATGGTTCTTTGGGGCTGGGTGGTGGCTCACTTGGTTGAGCACACATGTTAAGTGCACAAAGACCTGAGTTCCAGCCCCCGCTCCCCACCTACAGGAGGAAAGCTTCATAATTGGGGAAGTAATGCTGCAGTTGTCTCTCTGTCCCTTTCTCTCACCCCCTTCCCTCTCAATTTCTGAATGTATCTTTTCAATAATTAAGTGGAGATAATAAAATAATTTTTAAAAGGTATAGTTATTTTGCCTCCAGGGTTATTGCTGGGTGTCAGTGCCTGGAGGCCATTTTTCCCAATTTTTGTTGCCCTTGTTGTTGTTGTTATTATTGCTGTTGAATAGGACAGAAAGAAAAAATCGAGAGAGGAGGGGAAGACAGAGAAGAGGGGAAGAAGACAGACCCCTGCACCGTTTGTGAAGCAACCCCCCTGCATGTGAGGAGCCAGAGATCAAATCAGGATCCTTACACAGGTCCTTGTGCTTCGCACCATGTGTGCTTAAATTCTGTGGCTTTTAGTAATTTTCTGTTTGTTGTTGAATGTTAGCTTTAGTCTACTGTGGTCTGAGAAGACACTTGGGATATATTTCAATTCTTTTGAATTTGTTGATGCTGTCTTTGTGGCCTAATATGTGCTCTATCCTTGAGGATGTGCTGTGTGGATTTGAAAAGAATGTGCTGTGTGGATTTGAAAAGAATGCTTTTGGGAGCGACAAACTCTGAAAATGTCCAAGCAGGTCTAGTCTGTCCATCTCTTCGTTTAATTCTCTTGTTTCTTTGTTGATTCTCTGTTCATTGATCTGTATAAGTGTGAGAGTGGGTTGAAGTCTCTTACTACTATTATATTACTACTGATGTATTTTTGTAGTTCTTTCAGTAGGTGTTTGATGTATTTAGATGGTCCTTCATTGGGCGCATAGATGTTAATAATTGTTAAAGCTTCTTGGTTGATTGATCCTCTATTCATTATGCAATGGCCTTGCTTATCTTTTATTAATTTATTTAATTTAAAGTATATTGTGTCAGAGGTTAGAGTGGCCATTCCTAGCCCTTTTTTATGGTCCATTACCCTGAATGATAGTATTCCATCCTTTAACTTTAAGTTCATGTTTGTCTTGTTGATTCAGGTGAGATTCTTGTAATCAGCATATGGTTGGGTTGTGTTTTCTGATACATCCTCCCATTCTATGCCTTTTAATAGGTGAGTTTAAGTTATTTTTAAATGGCATTAAATGAGTACACTCTAATTTCATCTCAGGTAGTTCACTTTCTAACAAAGTCCCATAACCTAGATATACACCAGTTTCTGTGAGAGAGAGCTTATGTGCACACGTATCCATAAACTACTGCAAAATATATACCTGAAAGCAGGACTACACTAGAGTTTGCAGTGAGTACCTCCCTAACACTTCCTCTCCACTATTCCAAGCTTGGGATCCATGATTGCTCAACAAATTGTTTAGCTTCATATGTTAACTCTGTTTTCAATCACCAGGTTCCAGATGCCACCAGGATGCTGGCTAGGCTTCCCTGGATTGAAGACCCCACCAATGTGTCCTGGAGCTCAGCTTCCCCAGAGTCACACCCTACTAGGGAAAGAGAGAGGCAGACTGAGGGTATGGACCGACCAGTCAACGCCCATGTTCAGCGGGGAAGCAATTACAGAAGCCAGACCTTCTACCTTCTGCATCCCTCAACGACCCTGGGTCCATGCTCCCAGAGGGATAGAGAATGGGAAAGCTATCAGGGGAGGGGGTGGGTTATGGGGATTGGGTGTTGGGAATTGTGTGGAGTTGTACCCTTCCTACCTTATGCTTTTGTTCACTAATCCTTTCTTAAATAAAAAATTAAAAAAGAAAAAAAATGGCATTAAATGACATAAATTATGGTGAGGTTTAATATGGAACATCTGGAAATTTGATCCTTTTTCTTCATGCTTCTTTTAATCCATATCACTTGATACTACATTGGCTGATCTCAACAAAATAAAGGCATTCAGTACTACCTCGACATTTAAAAAATACCAAGCCTGGAATGTCAACTGTCCTGCTCCAACATTTGGGTAAGACCATTCCTAGCTCATAGGACCCCTAAGTTCCATTTCAGATGGAACACCTCCTGGAAGAGTTATAGAACTTAGATTCAGGCAGCAGCAAATCTCTTTCTCTCCTTTACTCTCCTCCCCTCTCCTCTCCTCTCCTGGATCAACTAGGAATACCAAAGAAGACCACCTGGGACTGAAACAAGACAGGACTAGAACGACTACAGGAACCCACCAAATCACCAGTGAGTGCAAACATGTGTGGCTGGTGACAGAGAGGAGCCTAGGGAGATATTAAGTGGCTGGTAATAGTCCTGCAGTTTATCAGTTGAGACACCACCTCCAGTCTGTTCCACCAACAAGGAGACAGCTGAAGGGAGGAGAGGAGTCCCCAGTGACTCACCAAGTGCAACTCTCAGTCTCCATTGCTACTGCAGGGAGGGACACCAGGGGACACAGATCTAACCAGGAAACTCAGGAGAAGACCTATACCTCCGTGGCATAGTGGTGGGGCTGTGAAAGTCTCTTTGCATAACCACTGGATTATCTGCCACACCCTGCTTTATCTCTTGGACAAGAGTCAGTGATTAAGCTAAGAAGCCTATTTGTAGTTTAAAAGCCCTCAGACTCCCATAGCCTACAGGAAAGAAAAAGATAAAGAGGCTTTGAAACCACTGAGCTCCAACTCAGGGATTAAAAACTACTGAAACAACTGTTAACTTCCACCACTGTGAACCCTTTAATTACCATACTTAGACACAAGTCAATCCAGGCAATAGTGATCTGTAATTTGAAAAGCACTGAGAGAGGGAACTCATAACATAATATATAAAAGGGTTAAACCAACAAGAAGAAATAATGGAGAAACAAACCAGGACGAGAGTCCAGCTAAAAGCCCCCCAAAGAGTGAAGCACAAAATAATGAGTTCAACATCCAAACACTAGCTAAGGAAATAATCACAGGAGTGAGTAAAGAGTTTGAAAGAATTGTAATCAGAAATACACGAACAACAAATGAGACTCTGGAAGAAAACACTAATTATCTCAAGGTTATTAGAGAGCTGAAAGCTGAAATAGCTGAGCTAAGAA
The DNA here is from genome assembly GCF_950295315.1 of Erinaceus europaeus. NCBI lineage: Eukaryota > Metazoa > Chordata > Mammalia > Eulipotyphla > Erinaceidae > Erinaceus > Erinaceus europaeus. The sequence goes on along the minus strand of NC_080185.1, from coordinate 77,565,725 downwards.
CACAACTAGCTGAACAAGCTAAAACAGTATCAGAACAGGGTAACAAAATAGATGAACTCCAGAAAACAGTAGAGGGCAGAGAGAATAGAATCAATGAGGCTGAAGACAGAATTAGCAAGATCGAAGAAGAATTAGAGACAACTAAAAAAGAAGTAAGAGATCTCAAAAAGAGATTAAGAGATGCTGAAAACAACAACAGAGTCCTATGGGGTGACTTCAAAAGAAACAATATACCCATTATTGGCTTACCAGAGGAAGAAAGAGAGGAAGAGGAAGAAAGCATTCTTCAGGCCATAATAACTGAAAACTGCTCTAGTCCAGACAACATCAAAGACATAAATATTCAAGAAGCTCAGAGGATCCCAAACAGAACTAACCCAGACTTAAAAACACCACAACACATCATACTTAGAATTGAAAGGAATAAGGATAAAGAAAGGATCATGAAGGCTGCAAGAGAAAAACAAAGAGTCACCTACAAAGAAAAACCCATAATATTAGCAGCAGACTTCTCCACACAAACACTACAAGCCAGAAGAGAATGGCAAGATACCTATCGAGTGCTCAATGAGAAAGGCTTTCAACCAAGAATACTATATCCTGCTAGACTGTCATTCAGACTAGATGGAGGCATCAAAACCTTCTCAGACAAGCAACAGTTGAAGGAATCAACTATCACCAATCCTGCCCTGAAAGAAGTTCCGAAAGGTCTTCTATAAATAGTCAGACCACCATAAATAGGCCATATATAAGAACACTCTAAAACTCTATAGGAGTGGCGTTCAAATATCTTCACTCTTTGATATCAATAAATGTCAACGGCCTGAATTCACCTATTAAAAGACACAGAGTAGGAAGATGGATCAGAAAACACAACCCAACAATATGCTGTCTACAGAAAACCCACCTAACTCAACAAGATAAACACAGAATTAAAGTGAAAGGATAGAAAACTATCATACAAGCCAATGGCCCACAAAAAAAGGGCAGGAACAGCTATTCTCATATCTGACACAATAGACTTTAAAATAGATAAGAATGGACTACTTAAAGCTCAGAGGATTAGTCAATCAAGAGGACTTAACAATTATTAACATCTATGCACCCAATGAGAAGCCATCTAAATACATCAAAAGTCTACTGAAAGAGCAACAGCAATATATTAACAGCAACACAGTCATAGTAGGGGACTCCAACACCCCACTCTATCAACTTGACAGATCATCCAGGCATAAAATCAACAAAGACATAAGGGACCTAAATAAGGAGACAGACAAACTAGAACTATTGGACATTTTCAGAGTCATTCATCCCAAGAAACTGGAATACACATTTTACTCAAATACACATGGCCCCCCTCAGGCCTTCCCTTGGCATCACACTGGTTCTTGTTGCTCTCTTACTTGTTCCTCCATGTCTTGTGCCAGTTCTTTTGAAAATGCCTGTACAATGTAGGTTTCTGTTCACCCCACACTCCTGATACTATAGCCATTAGTTAAAAAGAAAAGGGGGAATTGTTGGTATGCTTCTGGATTCTGCTTGTGAAGTCTTCTGTTTTATCATCACATTGGGTTCGCTTGTGTTGCTTGCTATGTGTTCTGTTTGCACATCCACTGTTGGCTGGGCACCCCCCTACCTCCAGGATATTGGTTTGGCCTCCCCCCACCCCGCCTCTGGGACATTTGGTTTAGTCATCGCTGGTTCGCACTTCTTTCTTTTCCCTGCCCCTTATAGTACATATTTCCTTTGTTCCTGACTCTTCCGCTAGATAAGAGAGATGGAGGACAGAATTGGGTTGTGATTAGATTAGATTAGTTTTTTGGACTGCATCCCTGCTCATGAATAAAGATTGAACTGCCTTCTCAGCTCAGTCATGAATCTCTGGTCATCTCTCTCTCCCACCTGTGAAACCAGCCCGGCAAAAACGACAGACATGGACAGAATATTCACCATAGAAGAGATCCAAAAGGCCAAGAAACACATGAAAAAATTCTCCAACTCTCTGACTGTCAGAGAAATGCAAATAAAGACAACAATGAGATACCACTTCACTCCTGTGAGAATGTCAATGCATCAGAAAAGGTAACAGCAGCAAATGCTGGAGAGGGTGTGGGGTCAAAGGAACACTGCTTGTGGGAATGTAAATTGGTCCAGCCTCTGTGGAGAGTAGTCTGGAGAACTCTCAGAAGGCTAGAAATGGGCCTACCCTATGATCCTGCAATTCCTTTCCTGGGGATATACCCTAAGGAACCCAACACATCCATCTAAAAAGATCTGTGTACACATATGTTCTTGGCAGCACAATTTGTAATAGCCAAAACCTGGAAGCAACCCAGGTGTCCAACAACAGATGATTAGTTAAGCAAGTTGTGGTATATATAAACAATGGAATACTACTCAGCTGTAAAAAATGGTGACTTCACCGTTTTCAGCCGATCTTGGATGGACCTTGAAAAATTCATGTTAATTGAAATAAGTCAGAAACAGAAGGATGAATATGGGATGTTCTCACTCTCAGGCAGAAGTTGAAAAACAAGATCAGAAGAGAAAATACAAATAGAACCTGAACTGGAATTGGCGTATTGCACCAAAGTAAAAGACTCTGGGGTGGGTGGGTAGGGAGAATACAGATCCAAGAAAGATGACAGAGGACCTAGTGGGGGTTGTACTGTTATATGGAAAACTGGGGAATGTCATGCATGTACAAACTATTGTGTTTACTATTGAATGTAAAACATTAATTCCCCAATAAAAATAAAATTAAAATTAAAAAAAGAACTTAGATTCAGACTGCGGTACACGGGATTTGCTATCACACTTTAATGATGGACCTTTCAGTTACTACCAGGCCCCAGGCCACTCCAGTTTCTAGGGCTCTAGTCATGGAATCCTGAGATTCCCACATAGATATTATGGGCCTAGACCTCTAACTCCTTCTCTCCACCATCACTGACCATCTCCATCAGGAACAACATCATCAACCCTCTTGTGGGCCTCTATAGGACCTTGCCCTCAATGTAGAACAACAATGGCAGGGCTACCCCATGGTAGCTACCTACTCTGAAGGGAAGCTGGGTCAATATATTCTGCCACTCAAAGAAGACTGGTCCTGAAATGAGTGCATCCCAGAATGTTCCTAGCTATGAACATGGAATATGAGCTCAGACCTACAGGGATGCAGAGGTTACACAGGTTCCTGTGGTGAATATGAATAGACATGGGCCCCAGATCAAATTGATGGGGTTTACAGTTAACAATGTTTATGTATTTTTCCCATATGCGGGAGCTACTCTCTTCCCTGATCAAGCTTTATAGTCCTATTTCCAACTCTGGCACCATCTTCCCTTTAGCCCACCTGCAGGTTAGCTCAGGCAAAAATTATTAAGCCATGGACCCTTTGGAATATACCTTAAATAGACTTCCTATCTTCATCCAACATGAAAACCTCAAATCTCATCTGCTATATTCTTACCAAGGTTCCTGCTTACTAAACACTCTGTTCTGCTTTATATTTTAATGTTTTTCAGCTACCAAGTTGTAGCTGCTACCATGATGCCAACCTCATTTCCCTGGGTAGATGACCTCGCCAGTGAGTCCTGGCACCCCACCTCCCCAGAGCCCCAAGGCACTCCATGAAGAATTTTGGTCCATACTAACAAAGGGATAAAAAAATAAGAAAGTTTCCAATGGAGAAGATGGGATGTCGAACTCTGGTGGTGGGAATTGTGTGGAACTGTACCCCTCATATCCCACAATCTTGTCAATCATTATTAAGTCACTAATAAAAAAGGACAAATATATACAAACATAGGCAGATGTAGAAGTAATAGTTAACCCATATCTGCAACCTTGGGAGAACTTCTGTAGCTTACAATAGAGGGACTGGGGAACCAGAAATTTGATGGTGGGAATGTTGTGGATTTATAATCCTGTTATCTTGTAATTTTGTAAATCAGTATTAAATCACTAATAAAAAAGAATTAAGGCTTAATGTCATGAGTACTTAGGTTTGAGGTTGACTTCTAAGCAGGTCTGGTGATTTGTGCCAAATACAAACAGAGGATAACTGTGTAGAATATTGGGAAGGAAGGTGTTGACACTCAGAACCCAGTTGCCCAGTAACCCCCTTCAAGATTGGCATATAAGTGAACCCTTTCTCCTTTTTAATACCTACTTGCAGAACCAGCTCCACCTCCATTCAGAATAATTAGACAGCCCCATGGGGACTTTTTAAAACATTTTTTATCAAGGGATTATTTACAATTGCCAGTAAAATAGAATATTTTGTACATGTATAACATTTCTCAGTTTTCCACATTTCTATTCAACCCCCACTAGGGCCTCCTCTGCTATTGTGTTCCAGGACTTGGACCCCACCCCATAGTCTTTTACTTTGGTACAGCACACCAACCACAGTCCCATGGGGACTTTTACTCACACAGACCTGTCCTCACTGAAGTGACTGTATTGATGGAGGTAGCCTACTTATTATCTCAACTCCTACTAGGGAAACCTTATAAAACTATCCCCTATTGAGGGGAGAGCTCAATAAACATTGAAGGCAGGTGAGAAATGAGGGTTAAAGAAGGCAAGTAGGAATAACTGGGCCTAGATATCTGGCATGAGGTTGAGGGAGTGAGTTGGAAGAAGAACCACAGGTCCTGGCCAAGATTCTGACAGCCTCTGGGTGGAAAGTGGAACAGGGACTGTGAGGAGTATTTTATAGGGTGTGGAACAGATTACAGTGGCATACATAATACCATGTACAAGGATCAGGTGAAGTCCTGGTCCCCATCTGCAGGAGTAGTGAAGTAATGCTGCATGTGTCCTTCTCTCTCACACTCATCCTATCCACTCCCCTCTTATTTTCTCTCTGTTATATCAAATGAGAGAGAGAGAGACAGAGAGAGAGAGAGAGAGAAAGAGAGAGAGACTGGGTGGAGCTTATACATTATCATATGCAAGACACAGGTCCAAGCCCCAGTCCCCCTATAGGGGGGGAGGGGGGTTTTATAAGCAATGAAGCAGGTCTGTAGTTACCCTGATTTCTCTCTCCCCCTTTCTTTTTGATTTTTCTCCGTGTCTATCCAATAAATAAATAAATTTAAAAGGAAAAAAGATGTCTGCCAGGAGCAGTGGATTCCTTATGAAAGCACCAAGCCCCAGTGATAATCCGGGTGTAAAATAAAACTTAGTTTAGGTCACCATTTGTCAATTTTAAAAAATATTTATTTTCCCTTTTGTTTCCCTTGTTTTATTGTATTTGTCAAAATTCTAACTACTCACCTCTGGCTTACGGTGGTGGTTGAAGACAGAACCTGGGATGTCAATGCCTCAGGCATAAAAAGTTAAGCATCAATACTATTTTCCGACTACTTGGGTCACCATTTGTAAGGGACAAATGAGACAAGCAGCGTGGGTGGTGACTAGTAGAGTTAATTGTAGGTTTCTGAAGTGTGTTGTGATAACCTTAGGGGTTCATAAACATGCTACAGAGGCAGTTATTTCAGTGACAAAGTAGAAATTCTAGAACTTCCCACTCCCATTTAAAGCAGTGCACCAGCTTTCTTTTAGTTTGCTTCCAAATGGAATTTTGTGATTGACTGTTCTTGACCAAAAGCTAGGGGCGGACAAAGTTGTGTAAACCCTAGGGAAGCCTAGCAAGGAAGAGATCTGAACTCCTCTGGCAAGGACAAACTGTCTCAGCCCAGCTAAAAGAGCTGTAGGTCAAATGCACGGGACCCAGGAACACTTCAAGGACCATTGTAGCGACTGGAGGCTTGCTAGCCAGAACAGAAAACACAAACTGACTGCAGGAGGGCAGTAGTTCTGAGAAGTGAATGAGCTCCCTTTATATTAACTCCTGAAGATACTGTTGTTGTTATAATTATGCCTTTTCATGTCTACCTTCAAAAGGTAACTCCTCACACCCATCCACCATGACGCTCAGCTCCCTGTGCCTGGCTTGGTAGCTCTCAGCAACAAAAACTTAGTAGTAATGAGTTTTATTCTTCTAATGTGCCCTTCCCCTAAGACAGGTGGTTCAGTAAACACTGATGTTTTTCAGAGAAGTGCTTAAGTAGATAGAGTCCCAAACTGCTTAGTGATTATCAGTGGGTAAATCTCTGAAACTTGATGGCCTTAAGTGTAAATCAGAGATGAGTATTTTGTATCACAGAATCCAGACAAGTAACTGATGACTAGTCACTTTGTGAGCTATGAAATTATGTCCGCATGCCTGTGGCTGCTGTCACTCTCATTTAAAAGAGGAGTGAGGAGTGCAGGTCAGGGAATTTAGGAAAGAAATTCCAGATGTTCTGAGGCTCAGAGGCTGTCAGAGCTGGAAGGGCTCTCTGAGGTTTCTAATTCAAGTTACCCAGGAAAAAATCCTCTTGGAATTCATGGAGCACCTTGCCAGTGAAATCCTTCCTGCTCCTATAACAACTATGAGATGGTCCTGTCTAAACCACTGGAAACAGGCAGGAAAAAAATCCTTACATAACAATTTTCACCCTACCCAGGTAGAATCATCACATAATAAGTAAGGTATCAATTAAATTTCATAAACCATAAATAATGAATAACACTTTTGTTACAAAACTGTCCCAAATGTTGCATAGGACATACTTAGACTAAGACATTGTTGTTCATCTGAAATTCCAATTTAATGGCTTCCTATGCTTATAATTAATACATTTGACAACCATATGCATTAATACATTTGACAACCTAAGCTTATAATTAATACATTTGACAACCATACAACTCTGGAGTACATGGCCTTAACTGAACCATGCTTATCATAACTACAGAGCAGACCACACTCAGTAACTAAGAAAGTTTGCATGTCTCCTCCAATTTCTCAGCTGCCACTGAGACAAAGGTCCCCTACACTCAACAGTTCAGTTAAATTCTCCATAAAAGTGCTCTATACTGGGGGATTCTTCATGCAAGTATGACACCCACTCCATCTTATCCATCTTGACTGTTTGGTTGGCAGATCTGTCAGGCATTCTGGCTCAAATGTTAATTTCCCCTTGCTTTCATCTGGCAAAATAGAAATGATAGGCAATGGGGACCTGACCATGAAACCAAGCCCAGAACTTGTTGCTGTGGTGTGGAGGAGGGAGTAGGAAAAGTGGAGACTCAGTACAAAACTGTCAAAATAGGATGCTAATGCTTCAGAGGACAGGTGGTACTGTGAGGAAAGAGCAAACTATCAATAATCTCAAAACTTGCAGTAATATAGGTTCCCTGTTGCTCAACCTCTCCACATCCTTACTTGCATTTAGGCACCTACAACCTGTTAATGTAATCTCTCACCAGTAAGTGCCAAAGATCAAATGATTCTTCAGATGCCTAGGAGTTATAAGCCCTGGTGAAGAAATGATTTCCCAGCATTTTATCTTTGAACCTAAATGACACTGTGTGCAATTGTATTTAATTAGGACAACTTGAATATGGTGCTTGTGTTTGACAATTGCTCAGTAATTCTAGAGCTCACAAGAATGTTGTTTCTGATGTAGATTAGGAAACCAGTTCAGATACACACTAGGGACTATTGAACTCTGAATTAATGAGTACCATGGAAACTACTATCTCTGTACTCTGCCACTATAGAACTTATCCTGTAATGTGTGCAGCCTAGAACATTCCCAGCTTAGAATGTTCTCAGCTGGGTCCATAGACTCTGAGCTCAGACTAACAGGGACCCAGTGGTTATACAGGCTCCTGTGCTAAATATGAATATCCACGGGCACTTTATCAGATCAATGTGGTAAACAGTTTATTGTATTTGTATATCTTTTCAAGTTTGGGAGCCACTATCTTCCCATACCCAACTTTCAAATTCTATTCACCATTCTGAAATCATCCTCCCATACAAGACTTCTAGTCCACCTTCATGTTACTTATTAAGCTCAACCAAATGATTGATAAAGTCTTAGGCTCCTAGCACTAAAGTAGACATTATAGCTTCTGAGGAATACCAAAGGAGACCACCTGGGATCACAACAAGACAGGACTAGAACGACTTCAGGAACCCACTAAATCACCGGTGAGTGCAAACACGTGTGGCGCAGGGACAGAGAGGAGCCTAGGGAGAGATTAAGTGCCTGGTAATAGTCCAGCACTTTACCAGTTGAGACACCACCTCCAGTCTGTTTCAGCAACAAGGGGACAGCTGAAGGGAGGAGAGGACTCCCCTAAGACTCACCAAATACAACTGTGAGTCTCCGTTGCTACTGCCCTCAGAAGCTGGAGCAGCAGGCGGGGAGGCCCTGTGCTGACTCCAGTGGACAGAGAACTAACCAGGAAACTCAGTAGAATATCTATACCTCCTTGGCCTAGTGGTGGGGCTGTGAGAGTCTCTTTGCATAACCACTGGATAATCTCTGCTCCACCCTGCTTTATCTCTTGGTCAGGAGTCAGTGATTAAGCTAAGAAGCCTACTTATAGTTTAAAAGCCCTCAGGCTCCCATTGCCTACAGGGAAGAAAAAGAACAAAAGAGGCTTTTAAGCCACTGAGCTCCAACTCAGGGATTTAAATAATATTGAAACAACTGACATCATTGTATCTATCTACCATAGACTCTAATCTTACTCCAGGGTCCCTGTTAAACATTTTGTCCTGATTTATATCTTACTGCCTTTCATCCACCAATTTCCAGATGTTATTACAGTTCCATCCTGACCTCTGCAGGCAGATAACCTCACCAACGTATCCCAGAATCTCACTTCTCCAGAGCACTACCCTAATAGGGTAAGATAGAAACATGTTGGGAGTATGGATCAACTGACCAATGTCCATGTCCAGATGAGAAACAATTACAGAAGCCAGAACTCCTTCATTTTGCACCCCAAAATAATTTTGGTCCATACTCCCAGAGGAGGTTAATATTAGGGGAAGGTGGCCAGAGAGCTCCGAACCCCAATTCCACCAGGGCCTGGAACATTTGTGACCAAGAGCCTTTCTTTTTATCCCATTACTGAGTGAGAAAAGAACCTGGAAAACACCTTACAAAGTCAGGAGCTATTTCCTTATTTGAAAAGGAAGAGGAAAAAAGAGGGAAACTCACAAGTTTAATAAGTATGGCTTAGAAAGGAAATGAAGGTCGAACTTTAGAAGTGAATAAAAATGGGCATCAACTTCCACATAGGGTCAACTATCTTTGCCCAAATAATCCACATGCTACTCTTGTGTGTGCCATTTCATTTTCCTGACTAAAAGTTTAAAATATTAGGTGGACTCCTATGAGGAATGCTTAGATATAGTTAAGGGAAAATATGTTAACAATAAAATAAAAATCATTAATTTCAGTCTTAAAGGTGAATAATGAAATCATGTGGGGATAGATAACGTGATGGCAAAGAGACTCTCATGCTTAGGCTCCAAATTCCTAGGTTCAATCCCCTGCACTAACTAACAGAACTGAGCAGTGTTATGGTAAAAGTTATTAAATAAATCATGGGAAATATACTCAGTGGAGTACTACTCAGCAGTTGAAAAGACTACAATGTGTCTTGTGGGGCTAAATGAATGAAACTGGCAGTGACTTCCTCTTAGATGGTTATGGGGGTGGGAGAAATTGGAGAAGGCCAGAATTTCTGTGGGGAGGGTGGTGACTTACGTATGGATATGAAAATCCTCCTGAAATTGGATAACTTTGTGAAAGAATGTTAAATCATGAACGAAAAATAATTTGCAACTTTTGAGAGAAAGAGTGTCTACACTGACATTCTGGAAAATGCAAAAGCATGGAAACAGTAAAAGACAAGAAGCCATAAATAGGCAGACTGCATAGGATTTTTTTTATTTATTTAAGAAAGGAGACATTAACAAAACCATAGGATAGGAGGAGTGCAACTCCACACAATTCCCACCACCCGATCTCCATATTCCATCCCCTCCCTGATAGTTTTCCCATTCTCTATCCCTCTGGGAGCATGGACCCAGGGTCCTTGTGGGTTGCAGAAGGTGGAAGGTCTGGCTTCTGTAATTGCTTCCCTGCTGAACATGGACGTTGACTGGTCGATCCATTGTCCCAGCCTGCCTCTCTCTTTCCTTAGTAGGGTGGGGCTCCGGGGAAGCAGAGCTCCAGGACACATTGGTGGGGTCATCAGTCCAGGGAAGTCTGGTTGGCATCATGCTGGCATCCAGAACCTGGTGGCTAAAAAGAGAGTTAACATACAAAGCCAAACAAATTATTCAACAATCATGGACCTAAAGGCTAGAATAGTGCGGATGAAGTGTTGGGGGGGGTAGGGTACTCTCTGCAGACTTTTGTGTACTTCTGCTTTCAGATATATATTTTTCCCTGGTTTATGGACACGTGTGAACATATGCTCTGTCTCAGGGGACCTGGTCTATATCTAGGTTTGGGGACTCTACTGGGGAGTGGACCACCTGAATGGAATTAGAGAATACTATGAAAGGAAAGGTCTCACCCGAGTGATGAAGCTGAAGGGTTGTCATGCTACACCTGAAGTCTCTGGACACAGTCTGGAGTGAAGCATGCTGGGGTGGCACTCCTTGCATTGATTAGGTTTCGATCGGCGGATGCAATATTATTTGATATGAATTGGGAGAAGCATGCAGGATAGTGGGCCTCACGCTAAGGTTCCAAGACTGGGGGGAAATATAGGCTCTATAGTGGAAATGTGAGGTTCCTGCTGTCTTAGGGTTCAAGAAGACAATGGATAGTTATTGTTATCATCACATTATTTGGTAATTGGGTTAACTTTGAAAAGTCCCTTTGTTAGGGTTTGCTGTATAATACCCAACATCTTGTATACAGCGGTGCCTCTGGTTGCTTCTGTTCTCCCTGGTCTAGCCTTTTGAGAGAGTCAACATATCAGAGACTCAGCCCATGTATTAGAAAGACTCAGCCTGTGTCTTTAAAAAGTTCTAGACATGTGATCAATTTTTCCCCTCTCATATTAATTGAACAGTGGTTTATACGACTACACTTTAATAGGAGTGTACATAAACACTATTCCCACCACCAAAAGACTGTGTCCCATCCCACCCCCCACCCCCACCTCCCCACCGCCCAGGAAGCTGAATCTTCACCCTCCCCCTCACCTCAAGGTTGTTTTTTTTTTTTTTAGGTTTTTAAGATGATGATTGATTTTTTTTCTTTGTTGGGAGGATTAATGGCTTACAGTCAAAAGTAAAATACACTTGTATTGGTATATATGTAACGTTTCGCAGTTTTCTGCATAATATTCTAATCCCCGACATAGGTCCTCCCCCACCATCATGTTTCAAGACCTGAACACTTCCCTCATCGCGGAATCTTTTACTTTGGTGCAATACATCAATCCCAGTCCAAGTTCTGCGTTGTGTTTCCCTTTCTGTTCTTATTTTTCAACTTCTGTCTATGAGTGGGATCATCCCACATCCATCCTTTTTCTAGCTATCTCATCTCATATGATTCCTTTAAGCTTCATCCAGGATGAGGTGAAGAAGGTGAATCCACCATTGTGTGTATATACTACAACTTACTCAGCCATTCATCTGTTGTTGGACACCTGGGTTACTTCTAGGTTTGGGCTAATCCAAATTGTGCGTCTGTGAACATAAGTGTACACAGACCTTTTTGGATGGGTTTGTTGGTTCCCTAAGATATATCCACAGGAGAGGAATTTCAGGGTCATAGGATAGGCCCATTTCTTTTCTTTTCTTTAACACTATCTTTATTAGGGAGTCGGGCTGTAGCGCAGCGGGTTAAGCGCAGGTGGCGCAAAGCACAAGGACCGGCATAAGGATCCCGGTTCGAACCCCGGCTCCCCACCTGCAGGGGAGTTGCTTCACAGGCGGTGAAGCAGGTCTGCAGGTGTCTATCTTTCTCTCCCTCTCTCTGTCCTCCACTCCTCTCTCCGTTCCTCTCTGTCCTATCCAACAATGACAACAACAATAATAACTACAACAGTGAAACAAGGGCAACAAAAGGGAATAAATAAATAAAATAAAATATTTTTAAAAAACTATCTTTATTTATTTATTGGATAGAGACAGCCAGAACCCGAGAGGGAAGGGGGTGATAGGGAGACAGACAGAGAGACACCTGAAGCCCTGCTTCACCAGTCATGAAGGTTTCCCCCTGCAGGTGGGGACCAGGGGCTTGAACCCAGGTCTTGTGCACTGTAGTATGTGCACTTAACCGGGTATGCCACCACCTGGCCTTGGTAGGTCCATTTCTAACCTTCTAAGAGTTCTCCAGACTTCTCTCCACAGGGGTTGTACCAATTTACATTTCTTTTGTTTCTTTTTTATTTAAGAAAGGATTAATTTAAAAAACCATAGGGTAGGAGGGGTACAATTCCATACAATTCCCACCACCCAATATCCATATCCCACCCCCTCCCCTGATAGCTTTCCCATTCTCTATCCCTCTGGGAGCATGGACCCAGGGTCATTGTGGGTTGCAGAAGGTGGAAGGTCTTCTGTCATTGCTTCCCCGCTGAACATGGGCATTGCTTGGTCGGACCATACTCCCAGTCTGCCTCTCTCTTTCCCTAGTAGGGTGCATCTCTGGGGAAGCGGAGCTCCAGGACACATTGGTAGGGTCTTCAGTCCAGGGAAGCCTAGCCGGCATCCTGATGACATCTGGAACCTGGTGACTAAAAAGAGAGTTAACATACAAAGCCAAAAAATTGTTGAGCAATCATGGACCCAAAGCTTGGAATAGTGGAGAGGAAGTGTTAGGGGGGGTACTCACTGCAAACTCTAGTGTACTTCTGCTTTCAGGTATATATTTTGCAGTAGTTTATGGATACGTGTGAACATATGCTCTCTCTCACAGAAACTGGTGTATATCTAGGTTTTGGGACTTTGTTAGAAAGTGAACCACCTGAGATGGAATTAGAGAATACTGTGAAAGGAAAGGTCTCACCTGAGTAATGAAGCTGAAGGGTTGTCATTCCACACATGAAGTCTCTGGACACAGTCTGAAGTGAAGCATGTTGAGGTGGCAATCGTTGCATTGGTTAGGTTGTGATCGGCAGATGCAATATTATTTTATATGGATTGCGAGAGTCATACGGGAAAGTGGGCCCTATGCAAGGGTTCCAGGACTGGGGGAAGTAGAGGCTCTATAGTGGAGATGTGAGGTTCCTGCTGTCTTAGGGTTCCAAAAGACAATCGATATTTAATGTTATCATCACATTAATTGGTAATTGGGTTAACTTTGAAAAGTCCTTTTGTTAGGGTTTGCTGTACAGTACCCAGTATCTTGTATATAGCTGTGTTATTGGTTGCTTTTGATCTACTTGGTCTAGGCTTTTGAGAGAGTCTGCATATCAATTACACAGCCTATATATTAAAAAGATTCAGTTTGTGTTTTGAAAAACTTTGAGACATACAATTAATTTTCCCCCTCATATTAATTAACTAGTGATTTATATGACTACATATAAATGTACTAGGAGTGTACATAAACACCATTCCCACCACCAAAAGACTGTGACCAATCCCTCCCACCGACTCCCCCGCCACTGTCCCAGGAAGCTGCATGTCTACACCTCACCATAGGGTTTTTACTTTGGTGACCAAATTGTAAGTAGGGCACCAAAGTAGGGGCTCTCTAGTGGAGATGTGAGGTTCCTGCTGTCTTAGGGTTCCAAAAGACAATCGATAGTTAATGTGATCATCACATTATTTGGTAATTGGGTTAACTTTGAAAAGTCCTTTTGTTAGGGTTTGCTGTACAGTACATAGTATCTTGTATAGAGTTGTGCTATTGATTGCTTCTGAACTACTTGGTCTAGGCTTTTGAGAGAGTCCGCATATCCAATACACAGCCTATATATTAAAAAGACTCAGTCTGACATACAATTAATTTTCCCCCTCTCATATTAATTAACTAGTGATTTATATGACTACATCTTACTAGGAGTGTACATAAACACCATTCCCACCACCAAAAGACTGTGACCCATCCCTCTCACCCACTCCCACCCCCGACTGGCCCAGAAAGCTGCATGTCTACCCCTCGCCACAGGGTTTTTACTTTGGTGCCCTACTTACAATTTGATCAGGTCCTGCTTTTAGTTTCCCTTTCAGATCTTCTTACTCAACTTCTGTTGATGAGTGGGATCCCCCCATACTCATCTTTATCTTTCTGACTTAGCTCACTTCACATAATTCCTTCTAGCTCTGTCCAAGATGGGTCAGAGAAGGTGGGCTCATTGTTCTTGATAGCTGCATAGTATCCCATTGTGTATGTATACCACAGCTTTCTCAGCCACTCATCTGGTGTTGGGCACCTGGGTTGCTTCCAGGTTTTAGCTATTATGAATTGTGCTACTATGGACATAGGAGTACACACCTCTTTTTGATTGGTTGTTATGGAGTCCTTGGGGTATAACCCCAGGAGAGGAATTACTGGATCATATGGAAGGTCCATGTCTAGCCTTCTGAGAGTTTTCCAGACTGCTCTCCACAGAGGCTGTACCAATTTACATTCCCACCAGCAATGTAAAAGGGTTCCTCTGTCCCCACATCCTCTCCAGCATTTGTTGCTGCTGTCATTTTTGATGTATGCCATTCTTACAGAAGGGAGGTGGTATCTTAGTGTTGTCTTAATTTGCATTTCTCTGACAATCAGTAACTTAGAGCAGTTTTTCATGTGTTTGTTAGCCTTTTGGATCTCCTCTGTAGTGAATGTTTTGATCATATCCTCTGCCCATTTTTGGATGGGGTCATTTGCTTTTTTGGTGCTAAGTTTTCTGAGCTCTTTATATATTTTGGTGATTAGTTTCTTGTCTGATGTATGGCATGTGAAGATCTTCTCCCATTCTGTGATGGATCTCTTTGTTTGTTTAGTAGTTTCTTTGGATGTGCAGAAGCTTTTCAATTTGATGTAGTCTCATTGGTTTGTTTCTGCTTTAGTCTTCCTTGCAATTGGGTTTGATTCATCAAAGATGTCCTTGAGGTATAGGTGGGAAACTTATTTATCAATGTTTCCCTCTAAGTATTTGATTGTTTCTGGTCTGACATCTAGGTCTTTGATCCATTTGGAGCTGATTTTTGTTTCTGGTGAGATAAAGTGGTTCAATTTCATTCTTCTGCATGTTACAACCCAGTTTTCCCAGCACCATTTATTGAAGAGAGCCTCCTTTTTCCATTTAATACTTTGGGTCCATTATCAAAGATTAGATGCCCATAGGTGTGGGGATTTATTTCTGGGCTTTCAATTCTGTTCCACTGGTCTGTGTGCCTATTTTTGTTCCAGTACCATGCTATTTTTATGATGATGGCTTTATAATATAATTTAAGGTCTGGGAGTGTGATGCCTCCATTTCTGTTTCTTTTCCTTGAGATGGTTTTGGCAATTCTAAGTGTTTTCATGTTCCAGATAAATGATTGTACTGTTGGTTCTATTCTCTTAAAGAAGCTTGGTGGAACTTTGATGGGTATTGAATTAAATTTGTATATGGCTCTGGGGAGAATATTCATTTTGATGATATTTATTCTTCCAATCCATGAGCATGGGATATCTTTCCATTTCTTGGTATGAGTTTCTATTTGCTTGAGTAACGACTTATAGTTTTGAGCATAGAAGTCATTCACTTTCTTGGGTCAACTTTATTCCTAGGTATTTGATTGATTTTGCTGAAACAGTAAATGGGAGTGATTTCTGGATGTCTTATTCTCCAGATTTTGTGTTTGCATAAAGAAATGCCACTGATTTTTGTACATTGATTATGTAGCCTGATACCTTGCTATATTGCCTAATAACTTCCAGTAGTTTTCTGCTGGAATCTTTAGGTTTTTCTATGTATACTAACATATCATCTGCAAATATTGAGAGCTTGACTTCTTACCTTCCAATCTGTATTCCTTTTATTTCTTTCTCTTTCCTGATTGCTATGGCAAGAACTTACAATACTATGTTGGAGAGTAACGGAGACAGTGGACAGACTTGTCTAGTCCCAGATCTGAGGGGAAATGCTTTCAGCTTCTGTCCATTGAGTATGATGTAGGCTGTAGGTTTGCTATATATAGATTCCATTATCTTGAGTAATTACCCATCAATTCCCATTTTTGTAGAGTTTTGAGCATGAATAGATGTCGGATTTTGTCAACAGCTTTCTCTGCATCTATTGAGATAATCATGTGGTTTTTGGCTTTGCTTTGATTGATGTGGTGAATGACATTGATTGACTTATGGATGGTGAACCAGCCCTGCATTCCTGGGATGAATCCCACTTGGTCGTGATGAACAATCTTTTTGATATGTTGCTGTATCCGGTTGGCCAAGATCTTGTTTAATATTTTGGCATCTATGTTCATCAGAGATATTGGTCTGTAGTTTTCCTTTTTTGTTCTGTCCCTATCAGTTTTTGGTATCAGGGTTATGTTGGCTTCATAGAAGGTGGAAGGAAGTATTCCTGTTTCTTCAATCTTATGGAAAAGCTTAAGAAGTATGGGTACTAACTGTTTCCTGAAAGTTTTGTAGAATTGGTTTGTGAGTCATCTGGTCCAGGACTTTTGTTGTTGGGGAGATTCTTAATAACGGTTTCAATTTCTTTGTCTGTGATTGGTGCATTTAGATTTTTTTAGTTCTTCTTGGTTCAGTTTTGGAAGGGCATATGCTTCTAGGAATTGTTCCATTTCTTCCAGATTCTCTAGCTTGGTGGCATATAGTTCTTTATAGAAGTTTCACAGGATTCTCTGGATTTCTGTGGTGTCAGTGTGATATCTCCTCCATCGTTTACAATTCTATTAATTTGAGTCTTCTCTCTTTTTTGTTTGGTGTGTCTGGCTAGGGGGTTGTCAATTTTGTTTAATCGTTCAAAGTACCAACATTTGGCTTCATTGATCTTTTGTATGGTTCTTTTGTTTTTGATGTTGTTTATTTAAACTCTAACATTAGTTACTTCTGTCCTTCTGGTTGCTTTAGGGTTTCTTTGTTCCTCTTCCTCTAAGTTCTTGAGGTATGCAGTAAGGTCGTTCATTTGAGCTTCTTCTTGGTGTTTAATATGTGATTGTATGGCTATAAGTTTCCCTCTCAGTACTGCTTTAGTTGTGTCCCAAATATTTTGATAGGTTGTGTCTTCATTTTCATTTGTCTCCAGGAACAGTTGAATTTCATGCTTGAGTGAATCTCTGACCCAGTGGTTCTTAAGGAGTATGTTGTTTAGTTTCCAAATTTTGTGACTTTTAATAATTGTCTGTTTGTTGTTAAATGTTAGTTTTACTCCACTGTGATCTGAGAAGATACTTGGGCTGATTTCAGTGGCCTTGAATTTATTGATACTGTCTTTGTGACCTAACATGTGGTCTATCCTTGAGTATGTGTTATGTGGATTTGAAAAGAAGGTGTATTCCAGTTTTCGGGAGTGAATGACTCTGAAAATGTCCAAGAGGTCTAGTCTGTCAGTCTCTTCATTCAATTCTCTTCTATCTTTGTTGGTTCTCTGCTTTGTTGATCTGTGTAAGTGTGAGAGTGGGGTATTGAAGTCTCCCACTATTATTGTATTACTATTGATGTATTTTTGAAATTCTTTCAGTAGATTCTTAATGTATTTAGATGGTCCCTCATTGGGTGCATAGATGTTTATAATTGTTAAGTCTTCTTGGCTGATTGATCCTCTAATCATTATGTAATGTCCTTGCCTATCTTTATTACTTTATTTAATTTAAAATCTATCGTGTCTGAGATGAGAATGGCTGTTCCTGCCCTTTTTTGTGCTCCGTTAGACTGTATGATAGTTTTCCATCCTTTCACTTTAAGTCTGTGTTTATCTTGTTGTGACAGATGGGATTCTTGCAAGCGGCATATGGTTGGGTTATGTTTTCTGATCCATCCCCCCACCCTGTGCCTTTTGATGGGTGAGTTTAAGCCATTGACATTTACTGATATTATGGATTTAATGTATTGTAGTGCCATTGTTCAAAAAAAATTTTGTTTGTTCTCATATATTGCCAGTATTATAGTGATGTTCTTGTTTATAAGAGGTCTTTTAGAACCTCTTTCAAGGCCGGTTTGGTGATGGTTGCCTCCTTTAACTGTTGTTTGTCTAAGAAGGTTTTGATCCCTCCATCTAGTTTGAATGAAAGTCTAGCAGGATATATTATCCTTGGTTGAAACCCTTTTTCATTCAGGGTTCGATAGATATCTTGCCATTCTCTTCTGGCTTTTAGAGTTTGAGTGGAGAAGTCTGCATATAATCTTATGGGTTTTCCCTTGTATGTGATTTTTTGTTCCTCTCTTGCAGCCTTTAGGATTCTTTCTTTATCCTTACTTCTTCTCATTGTGACTATGATGTGTCTTGGTGTCTTCAGTTCTGGTTTGATTCTGTTTGGTACTCTCTGGGCCTCTTGAATATTGATGTCCTTTCTGTTATTCAGGTCTGGGAAGTTTTCTTCTATTATTTCCTCTAGAATGTTTGCTTCCCCTTCCTCTCTTTCTTCCTCTGGCAGGCCAAATATACGAATGTTACTTTTTTTGAGATCATCCCATATGTCTCTGTTGTTGTTTTCAGTGTCTCTCAATCTCTTTTTGAGCTCTTTCACCTCTTTCTTCATTTTCTCTAACTCATCCTCTGTCTGACTAATTCTGTTTTCTGCTTTTGTTAGTCTGCTTTCCCTTGCCTCAGCTTCTTTCTTCATTACACCTATTTCAGCTTTCAGTTCTCTTATTGCCTCAAGATAATCAGTATTTTCCTTGGGGGTCTCAACTGTTGTTTCCCTAATACTGCTATTCCTTTTCTCCAATGTTGTTTTCATTTCTGTGATTAATAAGTTTATTATTGCTTGCATACTTTTCTTATCTATGGTTATTTCTGGCTGATTTGTAGTTTCTTCTGGGCTCTTGTCTTCATTCATTGGAGTAGCAGTTTTATTTGTTTTTAATCTACCCATTTTTTGATTTATGTGTTTCTTTTTTTATGCTCTGTTGTTCCTCAGTTGTTGTTTCTTTAGTACAAGCAACACTGTAGTAAATACCTTTATGACAATTGCACTCACCAAGATCAGGAATTACTGTAGCAACTGAAGCAAGTATTGAAGCAGTTTAATCTCTACCAGTTAGCCAAAGAGTTTCTCCAGTCCATGAAAAAATAGTAACCAAATCCCAGTGAAGAAGAAAGAGAAAAGAAAGAAGGGATAGCAAGAATAGACAGTTATGCAAATCTACTATCCACTGTATATTCTAGGGGTAACAAGAGGGGAAGGGGAAGTAGAGCAGAGATACACACATAGAGAGTCCACTCTGAGTCAGATTTCTTCCCCAAAATAATTCACAAATTGAGAAAGACAAAGAAGAAGGAAGGAAGAAGTGTATGACAAGATAAAAAAAAGAAAAAAAGAAAAAAGAGACAAGAGAGAGAAAAAAGCAAAGATAAGAAAAAGAGCTGTAATTAAAAAGCAGTGAAAGGAAAGTTTTTTTATTACTTTATTTTTAATTTAATTTAATTTAATTTTTTTAATTAGCTAGGAGGAAGAGGGAGGGGAGAGTCTGTAGAGGAGATAGGAGTAAGGAGACAAGTTCCTCTCACAGTAGATAAGATGCCCACTACCCTAGCAATGAAAGATACCCTAAGAGTTAATTCTAATCAACCTAATGGGTGGGGGGGAAGATATATGCCTTTATATAATATTAATAATAAAATATAGCAGGGTAAAAAAAAAACCCTGTCCCAGATTACTTCAGACCTTGTGATCAGAGGCAGCTGACTGTTAAGAAAGAGAAAAAAAAAACCTCAGGACTAGACAAGGATAGCTGAAATAGACATTTATGCAAATCTACTATCCACTGTATATTCTAGGGGTAGCTAAAGGAGGAAGGGAAGTTGAGCAGAGATATTCGCAGTGAGAGTCCACTCTGAGTCAGAATTCTTCCCCCAAATAATTCCCAAATGTGTATCAGTGAATTCAAAAAAGCACACTGTTTGGTGGTGTGGGGGATGGGGCCTGTGGCTTTGGAATCTGTAGGATTAAGGAAGAAAGGATGACAAGAATGAGAAAAAGAAAATAGAAAGAGAGAAAAAAGAAAAAGATAAGAAAAAGAACAGTCATAAAAGAGCGGTGAAAGGAAAGAGTTATTTATTTATTTATTTTTAATTATTTAATTAGCTATGCGGGGTCAGGTGGGGGGGTGGCTACTTAGAAAGAAAAAAGGCCAGAGGTTTCAGAAGGGTATAGACTTAGAATGAATGATACTCCCTGGTGGGACAGGAATCTTGGTAAATAAAGAAGCTCAGCAGGGGAGCCTGCTATTAGCTGGTCCCCAGGGACTGTTTATGGGGGGGGGGGGTAAGGAGGTGTGCTTAATAATTTAAAAGAAAAAAAAATTTTCCCTTTTTTTCTACTCTATTTTTTTTAACCCAAATTAAGTTATAGTCACCTCCTTGGTGTTCCCGCTAGGACCCCTTATTGACTGGCCTACTAAAGGCAGAAAATCCTACTGTTTCCAGAAGATGTGGTCAGAGCTCAAGCCACTAGCAGCTTCTCAGTCTGCCATCTTCCGGGAACCCCCTCACCACAGGGTTTTTACTTTGTTGCCCT
This sequence comes from Erinaceus europaeus, assembly GCF_950295315.1. Taxonomy (NCBI): domain Eukaryota; kingdom Metazoa; phylum Chordata; class Mammalia; order Eulipotyphla; family Erinaceidae; genus Erinaceus; species Erinaceus europaeus. The sequence continues at coordinate 77,545,210 of NC_080185.1, read as the reverse complement.
ACTCTTTATTTAATCAGATCCTGTTTTAGTTTCCCTTTCTGTTCTTCTTTCTCAACTTCTGTTGATGAGTGGGATCATCCCATACTCATCGTTGTCTTTCTGACTTAGTTCACATAATTCCTTCTAGCTTCATCCAAGATGTGTCAGAGAAGGTGGGTTCATTGTTATTAATAGCTGCATAGTATTCCATGGTATATATATACCACAGCTTTCTCAGCCACTCATCTGTGTCCCGTCCCAAGGGAACTTCAACATAGGTTAACCTAGGAGAGGGAGTGAGGTCAAGAACAAAAAGGGAGAGGGAAGGGGACAAGACACATGAGCGAAATGAGACAAATCAAGATTCTGATCAAGTCTGTTTATTAGCACCAAAGGTGCTGCTTTTAATGCCAGGGCAAGGGGGAAGTTAGCAGTCGGGGACTGTTGATTGAAGTGGTGTGTTGCCATGGTGATCAGCATTATCTGGAAGGTCCTGGGTGAAGTGGAGTTGGGAGACAGAAACTTATCTTTTAGGTAAGGCCGGCTGTGAACAAAGACTCTGTGGCCATGCCAATAGCAACCTTGAGGGCACATGTGGCTCCCCACATGTCCCCCTTCCTTATATATATAATGGTGCATGTTTTGATGTTTGGCGGAATTTATTTTGTGGCTGGGTGGACTGTGCCTGTCTTAGGTTGAGGATCAGCCTTCCATCTTACCCGTCATTGGAACACCTGGTCATCATTTTTTTTTGCCCAGTAGTACCAAGTGCCCTGTCTTAGGTTGACTGGACAACACTAGTTTCCCCTTTACCCGTCATTGGCTAGCCAGCCCTCTACGTGGTGGACGTCCCAATGGAGGGTGGCAAATCCTCTGCAGCATCTCCATTTTCTGCCATGTCCAGCTTATGATAGTGAACTTGTATAGGTTGCATCTTTATGGCATTGATCTGTTGTCGCAAAAAGGCCATGAGCTTGTTAAGAATTATAGGACCTACTGTGAGCAGAAAAAGTAAAACAAGCAAGGGTCCCATAACTGAGGGTAGCCAGGTAAGGAAGGGGGAATTTATCCATTGGTATGAAGAGGCAGGATCATATCTATTTCGTAGTTCTCGACTGAGTGTTTGTAGGTTTTTAACATTTTCTTCTATGATCCCTGATTCATTGATGTAAAAATGTTGGTATTCTTCGTGTTGGTTTGGCCCCCTTCCCCCTACCTCTGAGAGAAATGGTTTTGTCCTTGCTAGTTTCACGCCCCTCTTTCTCCCGCCCCCTATGCTAAGGATGTCCAGAGTCCCAGCAGCAGCAGGAAAAAGAATAATGGGGGAAGCACATGGTGTGGTGATTTGCCCGCTCATGAATAAAGATTAAACTGCAGCTTCTCAGCCCAGCTGTGTATCCCCGAGTCTCTCTACCGCCGCGACGCTAGCCTGGCCGGCTGGAGCCCCCAAAACATTAACAACAAATGGCGCCCACGTGGACCTGACCTGCACATCTCTCAGATAAGTGAAGACAATTTGGCTACCTATGCACTATGGCCTTCTCTTCTGCTTGTGAAGAGATCTCCAAAGGCCTCTGCCCTTTATTCACGAGACTGTTTCACTGTTTCTGGAACACTTATCTCTGGACCACTCTGTGGTGTCTGCCCAACGCCAGCCCGCAGGAGCCCAACTCCAGCCCGCATGAGCCGGCTTTCCACCGCATGGCGCGGGGCATTGGGCACCGGCTCCCTCCATGCTGCTCGGCAGCTGGGAGCAGGGCAGCAGACATGGCAGGGCCATGGGGCAGGGCCGTGGCAGCCTATCCTGGCCACCACCCCATGGCACCTCGGCCCACGCCTTCTGCACGGCTGGCCTGCCTGCCCTCATGCTATGAAATCTGGACAGATCCTGGACAACCCGGAGACCGCAGGCTCCCTGCCGAAACTGGGACCCTGGCCGAGATCTGCAGCTTGGGTCTGAAGGCAGACAAGCTAGAACACGCAGAGATCCATCCAGAGATCGCAACCTACAATTCCTAGAAGTGGAGCTGCGTGGGAAGCCACCTCCTGATGGTGACCCCCCCAACAACTAAGACAGTACAGATCTAAATTTGTGTTTGAAATGACATGTCTTCGTAACAAAAGTTTCTCTCCTTGTGTATTGAAGACCATGTGTATGTGTGTGTTTAAAGTTTGGTAACATTAACTTTAAGGTTAAAAATGTAACTTTAAGGCTAGATTCTTACCAGACAAAGTTAAATGAAAAAGGTTTTCAATGTAATTCTCATAAAGATAAACTTAACTTACATTTAAAGTCTGAGGTAAAAATTTAGTTAAAAATCAATATATTTCAACCAAGTTGGTCTAAAAAAAAACTGCACACACCTAGGGTGTGTCTCCATCTTGAATGGGTGTAAAAAAAAGGTTAAAAAGACGCTGTTGATATGTAAAACTCTCAAATTCCTTCTCAGTTAAAAACGTTAGATTGCGCTATGGTTATGCTAACAATTGTAATAGAGTTATCAATTGTGGTAAACTTCTAACCTGCTACAAGTTTTGTTTCATAGTAAGTAAATTGCAGCTTTCAAGTTCTCTACAGAAAAGCAGAATTCCGATGGCTGACATTCCCCATTGAGACAGACGTACAATTCACCCCTGGCAATTCTTCGGTGGACATGTGCTTTGGACTTCTATTGGACTCACTGGTACACCTCGGACACTTTCCACAAAACTAGCAGCTTCCTTTATGCTGCTGGGTTTCTCAAAGACTGACTGCAGCCATGCCTTGGGACTCTAGGCCTCACCCTTTTCCCATGATAGAAAATGCCCGTCGAGGCAAGTACGCCCCCCAGAGGCAGGAAATGTTTTTTTAAGCTGATAAAGTTTAGCCCAGAGACAAAAAATGGCCCCCTCATCCCTTCCCTTGGCAGCACACTGGTTCTTGTTACTCGCTTACACATTTCTCCATGTTTGTGCCAGTTTCTTTTTTTTTTGAAAATGCCTGTACGATATAGGTTTCTGTTCACCCCACACCCCTGATACTGTGGTCATTTAGTTAAAAAGAAAAGGGGGGAATATGTTGGTATTCTTCATGTTGGTTTGGCCCCCTTCCCCCTACCTCTGAGAGAAATGGTTTGGTCCTTGCTAGTTTTGCGCCCCTCTTTCTCCCCACCCCCTTTGTTAAGGACGTGCAGAGTCCCAGCAGCAGCAGGAGAGGGAGAATGATGGGGGAAGCACATGGTGTGGTTATTTGCCTGTTCATGAATAAATATTAAACAGCAGCTTCTCAGCCCAGCCGTGTGTCTCTGAGTCTCTGTTCATCACTGCGAAGCTAGCCCGGCCTGCTGGAGCCCCCCGAACATTAACAACAATAAAAGCAACATTCTCCTTGTAGGGCTAAGCAGGTCCCCCCCCCTCTGCTGTAAGGAGGTCAAGGGCTCATCTGTTTTGTAAGGTAACTTTTGCTGGGGATGTAATCTGTCTCTGTAGTGACTCAAGACTGTTTGTGGTGGAGTCTATAACCTGCTGTAATTTGTCAGAAAGTTCATGGGAGAAATATATAGAGTGTCCTAGCACACCACCAGCAAGTCTAAGGGAAGCAGTCAGTGGATGTGATGTCCAGTGGAAGAAACACAGCATGTCTGGTCCTCTGGTGGTCATCAGAGCCAACTGATGAAATTTTTCTTCTTCATAGAGGGTCAGCTGTGGAACAAGCGAAACTAGGAGGCAAGGACCAGGTAGAGAAGAATTGACATGAAAATATAGGGTGGTGTTGCACCAAAACACAGAGGAGGTGTATACACATTAGAAGTCAAGGTGAGGTTCCTTGAACATGAGGAATATTGGGAGAAAAGTGAGAGGTCAATAAACATGTAAGGATGAAGTCAGAACCAATGGCTTTTGTATAAAGAGGAATTGAAGTCAGCAGTGGTAGATCATCAGAAAGAGAAAACTTGGATAGACTGGTGAGGTTAGCTGGAGTATATACTGGCATGGTGTCTTTTGTGGTAAGAACTTGTCAACAGGGACTCTGGATTTTGCAAGAGCAATAATGTCATCCACCATAATAAAAGGAAAACAAACAGGGACATCCAGTGTTGAAAAAAGAAAAAGAATATGTCTCTATGACTGGAAGAGTGGGTGGCTTTGCCAATGAGATATAATAAATGGATAATTTGATTTTTTGTAAATATTAAGAAGGTTTAGTATAGTTACTTCATTTACACTTTAGCCAACTGAATATTGGGGGGGTGCATTCCCTTTCTTTTTTTATTAATTGAGCTTAAGGGTTATAGTATAGGAAATATTGTAATATTACTCTATGTTTTAAAGGGAACAAAAATATATGGAATGGATATATCTATTGAAGCAAAACAGGTGAGCATATGGCTCATAAGGTTTTTGAGCTTTTTCTTGTTTGAGCTGTAGCCCACATAAATTTATAAAAAGTGCCAATTGAGAAAAAAAGAAAAAATGTTTTTGTTTACTAAACATGAGCAGGTGAGTTACATCAATCTGTCAGAGAGCATTGGCTTTTATCAATGGGGATTAATCTTAAAAGTCTGAATAGCAGGATCTTAATTAAACAATGTAGGAGCCAGTAAAGTGCTCTCACTATGGCAAGTCAAGCGTTGAAATTTTAAGAGGCTTGTAAAGAAATGAGAAAAATTTTAGGATATGAGTGACTTTAGGAGTCATCACACACCCATAAATAAAAAAGAAAAATGTTTAGTTTTAAATCTTACCATATGTGCATTCATGGTTAGAATTGGCTTGAGTTCCTTCATATGATTTTAGAAGGCTCTTTATTAAAATATACCAGTATGTTATAGAAAGTCAATACCTAATGTGTTGACATGATAAAATGTTTGCTTTTTTAAAACAATTTTAAGTAAAATGTTACACTTAGTTTGTTAGGATCTTAGCTTATCAGAGCTTATCACACTCTTAGGGCAGCTATGAACAAGGGTGGGTACACAACTTAATTGATCTTTCACTTTGATTTGGATGGGTAACGTAAAAGGCTAAGATAAACCTTACAGCTGAAATGTTCAAAATAAATTTTTACTGTTACATTTCTTTTAGATGACAATTTTAGACTAAATAATTTTGTTGAATCACATCTGCCGAATAAAAATTTTTATCAGGCCAGGAATCTTTTTTGATAATGATTACATCAGCACCTGTGTCTACGAGTCCTTCAAATTCTTTTCCATCTAGCCAAAGTTTTAACATGGATTTATTGTTAGAGAGTTTGTACCAAATATGTCTCAGAGGAGCCAAGGCCTTTATTTCTCTGGGTTGTCTTGCAGCTGGGGTTGTCTGTGGATGTCAAGGGTAAGAGGAGTAGCTGAGCCACCTGTTGACCTTTAGTAATGGCAGTTACCCCATATGGGGAGGAGATCATGAGCTTAATTTCTCCTGTATAACCATTATCAACAACACCTGGGGTGGGTGATGAATAGAACTTTAAGGGTCATGCTGCTCCTTCCTTATAACAATCTAAATGTGTGAGGATGGAGCAAGCCGTAAACAACGGTGGGCAAGGGCTGAATAACCATGTCTGGAGTTAAAACTGTGTCAGCGGTGGCACAGAGGTCCAGTCCTGCACTCCCTGAGGTTGCTCTAAAGAGATCTGAGATGAAGTGTTGGTGAAAGGGACAAACCTTACTGTCCCAAGGGCTTGTCTTGGGTAGGGGGCCTGTCTTTGAGGAGGACTCATCAGTAAAGACTACTAAGGCTGTTGGAATCAGCTGAGATTTTATTGTCTTTGGAAAAACGTAAAAACATTGTTAAGTCACATAAACTGAAATTGGACTATATATAGGGGATTTTTTATGTTAAGAAAGCTTTTCACCATATGAAAGGCTGGTTCTTTATGTGCAGGCTTGTCATGGTTGTAGTCTTTTATTTGTGACCAGCAAGACATACACAAGGCCAGGAAAAATATTAAAATGATAATCTAATGACTTAGAATTTGTTTAAATATCTTTATATAATTTTAAAAGGCCTTTTTAGCAATAAATTGATTATCTTTGTAGTATGATTTTAAAATCACTTAAACAATTTAAGCATATTATTAGAACTTAGTTTAATGTTAGGATCATAGTACTTTACTCATTATAAAAGTCATATACGTTTAAAATAATCTTTTACTTTTACACCATCTTATAATGACATCTTTAGACTAATTTTGTTTAATAAGGATTTATCAAATATTAAACTTTTCATCATATCAGAAACCTATATATGTATAAATTTAACTTATCAAGAATAAACTTTTGACACTGCCTTGAAGTAAATTAGATATTTTTAAATGTGGAAAGATATATAAAGGGGTACCAGAGCAAAAGCTTTAGGCATGAAATTTATCAGCATAACCATTGACAAGTTATTTTTTGTTTATCTATGTTTATTTTATCTTTTTAAATGTACTTGACAACTTTATATATATCAATAATAGCTCTTCTAGTCTTTTGTCACACTCAGTTAAAATTGAGACACACCCTAAGTGTGTGTGATATCTGTTTTAAAAGGCTCTGAATTTTATAGGAAGTAAATCTAAAGTCTAGCTTATTTAACCTTATCTACCAATCTCTGAGTGTCAGGATCTTTAAACCAACTTTAACTAAAGTATATTGATTTTTTAAATTAATTTTACTTTAAACTTTAAACAAACTTAAGTTACTTAAAGAGTTAACACATATTTGTGACAATGTTTCTCAAAAGATTTACAGTGCCAAAGAAACAACAAATTTTGTTGTGGACTAATTTTTACAGGAATAGTTTCACAGGGCATTATGGGGGCCCTCCATAATACCCCGGAACCTCTCCTACTTAAAACCATATATTTGTATTTTAATTTGGAGATAAAGAATTGTCACCTTAAATACTTAGACTTTTGCCTTGAATCTTCAGCTACCCTAGCAAATTAGTTTACAGTTATATTACCACATAAGAACTGTGTTGGAAACTCCCTTTTCTAACTCTGATAAGAATGCAGCTTCAAAGCTACTTACACTTTTAAACTTAAAATTAATGTTTCTTAGGTCATTCGCTGAAGCAAAAAGTCATTAATTTTCTTACGTCTATCTCAAGGCTATAAGCCTGTGCCTTGACTTTTTTCATGTGGCTGGTAATCAAAGCTATACAGGTGGATGCTGTTTGTCCCATCCCTGCAAAGTGAAAGCAAAGGGGAACACACAGACACAAAACACGGACAATACAGACAAGACAGACAAGACAGACAAGCACGCTTGAACGATCTGGTCCTAGCTGGACTAACAAATGTCTAGATAATCTTTCACCCCGGATTACACAGGGGCAGGCATCAGAGAAAAACTTAAAAAGACCTAATTAAATCTTTCTTTTTAACTTTTGTCCCTCGCGTCTTTAAAGTGTTTTCAAGCCCGTCAACAAATTTTTCATGTTGATTCAGATCTTGTCCCATATTAGAGTTAGTAGGGGAGGAGGGAAAGATAGACGAGAAAGGATGTTGACGAAGAATTGGCACCCCAAAGGGTGACAGACAATCAACTGCGCTAGCCTGGCCGGGCCCCTCGCGGGACCTTAAGGAGTCTCAGCTTAGGAGTGGCCGTATAAATCCCAACCTCGGCCTCAACAGGGTTGAGAATCTCCACTGAGCTGAGACGACTCCACGGACGCAGGTTGGGAGCCCAATAACACCCCGTAGTCTAGTGACCATGAGGCACACAACAGGAACACAGGCATTCATAATGAGGCATTCATTCAGTCAAGAGGGGGCGATTGCCTGTCTGGCCACCGCTACTAGAATGTCACAAGTCAGGCCTTCAGGAATCACTGGAGAGTAGCTCTGGCCAGAATCCATCAGTTGCACTGGCAAGGTCAATTTTTCGGGAATCGCCAAAGTAGAGAGAGAAAGAAAGTGTCTGTTAGACTGGGAGCATGGACCAACTAGTCAACGCCCATGTTCAGCAGGGAAGCAATTACAGAAGCCAGACCTTCTACCTTCTGCAGCCCTCAATGACCCTGGGTCCATGCTCCCAGAGGGATAGAGAATGGGAAAGCTATCGGGGGAGGGGGTGGGATATGGAGATTGGGTAGTGGGAATTGTGTGGAGTTGTACCCCTCCTACCCTATGGTTTTGTTAATTAATCCTTTCTTAAATAAAAAATTTTTTTTAATTTAAAAAAAAAGTGTCTGTTAGTCTTAATATTCACCACCTGAGTCCTGGACTGAAATCAGCCATCTCATTATATTCTTGACACACCTTTGTGCCACACTAGCTAGCAATTTCCGCGGTTCTCAAATGAAGTCCTTCAAGGGGGTCCCTCGTTCCTTGGGGCACATTGTGGTGCCATCTGTCCCACCCCGTGGGACCTTCAACGTGGGTTAACCTAGGAGAGGGAGTGAGGACAAGGACAAGAGGGGAGAGGGAAGGGGACAAGACACATGAGAGAAATGAGACAAGTCAGGATTCTGATCAAGTCTGTTTATTAGCACCAAAGGTGCTGCTTTTAAGGCCAGGGCAAGGAGGGAGTTAGCAGTCAGGGACTGTTGATTGAAGTGGTGTGTTTCCATGGTGATCAGCATTATATGGAAGGTCCTGGGTGACTCATGGGGAAGTGGAGTTGGGAGACAAGACAGAAACTTATCTTTTAGGCAAGGATGGCTGTGAACAAAGACTCTAAGGAGTAGAGAAGCAGGGAATTATCTTGTAAGCAAGGCCTTCTGTGAACAGAGACTCTGTGGCCATGCCAATAGCAACCTTGAGGGCACATATGGCTCCCTACACATCTGTTGTTGGGCGCCTGGGTTCCTTCCAGTTTTTAGCTACTATGAATTGTGCTGCTATGAACATAGGTGTACACATATCTTTTTGATCGGGCATTATGGAATCCTTGGGGTATATCCCCAAGAGAGGAATTACTGGGTCATATGGAAAGTCTATGTCTAGCCTTGTGAGAGTTCTCCAGACTGCTCTCCAGAGACACTGGACTAATTCACATTCCCACCAGCAGTGCAGAAGGGCTCCTCTGTCTCCACAGCCTCTCCAACATTTGTTGCTGCTGTCCTTTTTGATGTATGCCATTCTCACAGGAGTGAGGTGGTATCTCAGTGTTGTCTTTATTAGCGACTCTCTGACAATCAGCGACCTGGAGCAGTTTTTCATATGTTTGTTAGCCTTTTGGATCTCCTCTGAAGTGAATGTCTTGTTCATATCCTCTGCTCATTTTTGGATGGGGTCATTTGCTTTTTTGGTGCTAAGTTTGCTGAGCTCTTTGTATATTTTGGTGATTAGTCTCTTGTCTGATGTATGGCATATGAAGATCTTCACCCATTCTGTGAGGGGTCTCTTTGTTTGTGTGATAGTTTCTTTGGTTGTGCAGAAGCTTTTCAATTTGATGTAATCCCATTGGTTTGTTTCTGCTTTAGTCTTCCTTGCAATTGGGTTTGTTTCATCAAAGATGCCCTTGAGGTTTAGGTGGAAAATAGAGAAAGACTTTCACAAAATCCAACACACATTCCTGCTCAAAACTCTACAAAAAATGGGAATAGAATGGAAATTTCTCAAGATAGTGGAACCCATATATAGCAAACCTACATCTAACATCATACTCAATGGACAGAACCTGAAAGCATTTCCCCTCAGATCAGGGACTAGACAGGTCTGTCCACTATCACCATTACTCTTCAAATAGTACTGGAAGTTCTTGCAATAGCAATCAGGCAAGAGAAAGAAATCAAAGGAATACAGATTGGAAGGGAAGAAGACAAGCTCTCAATATTTGCAGATGATATGATAGTATACATAGAAAAACCTAAAGAATCCAGCAGAAAACTACTGGAAGTTATTAGGCAATACAGCAAGGTGTCAGGCTACAAAATCATAGTACAAAAGTCAGTGGTATTTCTCTATGCAAACACTAAAACTGAAGAAGAAGACATCCAGAAACCACTCCCATTCACTGTTGCAGCAAAATCAATAAAATACCTAGGAATAAACCTGACCAAAGAAGTGAATGACTTATATACTGAAAACTATGAGTCACTATTCAAGGAAATAGAAAATGATATCAAGATATAGAAAGTCATCCCATACTCATAGATTGGAATAATAAATATCATCAAAATGAATATTCTCCCCAGAGTCATATACAAATTTAATGCAATACCCATCAAAGTTCCACCAAACTTCTTTAGGAGAATAGAACAAAAACTACAATCATTTATATGGAACCAGAAAACACGTAGAATTGATAAAACCATCTTGAGGAAAAGAAACAGAAATGGAGGCATCTGAAGAATCATTTGATCTTTGGCACTTACTGGTGAGAGATTACATTAACAGGTTGTAGGTGCTTAAATGCAAGTAAGGATGTGGAGAGGTTGAGCAACAGGGAACCTATATTACTGCAAGTTTTAAGATTATTGATAGTTTGCTCTTTCCTCACAGTACCACCTGTCCTCTGAAGCATTAGCATCCTATTTTGACAGTTTTGTACTGAGTCTCCACTTTTCCTACTCCCTCCTCCACACCACAGCAACAAGTTCTGGGCTTGGTTTCATGGTCAGGTCCCCATTGCCTATCATTTCTATTTTGCCAGATGAAAGCAAGGGGAAATTAACATTTGAGCCAGAATGCCTGACAGATCTGCCAACCAAACAGTCAAGATGGATAAGATGGAGTGGGTGTCATACTTGCATGAAGAATCCCCCAGTATAGAGCACTTTTATGGAGAATTTAACTGAACTGTTGAGTGTAGGGGACCTTTGTCTCAGTGGCAGCTGAGAAATTGGAGGAGACATGCAAACTTTCTTAGTTACTGAGTGTGGTCTGCTCTGTAGTTATGATAAGCATGGTTCAGTTAAGGCCATGTACTCCAGAGTTGTATGGTTGTCAAATGTATTGATTATAAGCATAGGAAGCCATTAAATTGGAATTTCAGATGAACAACAATGTCTTAGTCTAAGTATGTCCTATGCAACATTTGGGACAGTTTTGTAACAAAAGTGTTATTCATTATTTATGGTTTATGAAATTTAATTGATACCTTACTTATTATGTGATGATTCTACCTGGGTAGGGTGAAAATTGTTATGTAAGGATTTTTTTTTCCTGCCTGTTTCCAGTGGTTTAGACAGGACCAGCTCATAGTTGTTATAGGAGCATGAAAGATTTCACTGGCAAGGTGCTCCATGAATTCCAAGAGGATTTTTCCCTGGGTAACTTGAATTAGAAACCTCAGAGAGCCCTTCCAGCTCTGACAGCCTCTGAGCCTCAGAACATCTGGAATTTCTTTCCTAAATTCCCTGACCTGCACTCCTCACTCCTCTTTTAAATGAGAGTGACAGCAGCCACAGGCATGCGGACATAATTTCATAGCTCACAAAGTGATTAGTCATCAGTTACTTGTCTGGATTCTGTGATACAGAATACTCATACAAACAAGGAGACTCCTCACAGAATGCAAGAAGATCTTCACATGACATACATCAAAAAAGAGACTAATCACCAAAATACACAAAGAGCTCAGCAAACTTAGCAACAAAAAAACAAATGACCCCATCCAAAAATGGGCAAAGGATATGAACAAGACATTCACTATAGAAGAGATCTAAAATGCTAAGATACACATAAAAATTATTTCAGGTTACTGATTGTCAGTGAAATGCAAATAAAGACAACATTGAGATGCCACCTCACCCCTGTGAGAATGGCATATATCACAAAGGACAGCAGCAACAATTGCTGGAGACACAGTAGGAACAGAGGAGCCCTTCTGCACTACTAGTGGGAACATAAATTGGTCCAATCTCTCTGGAGAGCAGTCTGGAGAACTCTCACAAGGCTAGACATAGACCTTCCATATGACCCAGTAATTCCTCTTGGGGATATACCCCAAGGACTCCATAACACCCAACCAAAAAGATATGCATACACCTATGTTCACAGCAGCACAATTTGTAATAGCTAAAACCTGGAAGCAACCCAGGTGCCCAACAACAGATGAGTGGCTAAGAAAGCTGTGGTATATATACACAATGGAATACTACGCATCTATTAAGAACAATGAACCCACCTTCTCTGACCCATCTTGGATGGAGCTAGCAGGAATTATGTTAAGTGACCTAAGTCAGAAAGATAAAGTTGAGTATGGGATGATCCCACTCATCAACAGAAGCTGAGAAAGAAGAACAGAAAGGGAAAATAAAAGCAGGATTCTACTAAATCTGGAGTAGGGCTCCAAAGGAAAAACCCTGAGGTGAGGGTAAGGGTGTGTATTCAGCTTCCCAGGGCGGCAGGGGTGGGTTGGGGGTACGGGTCGGTGGGTAGGATGGGATACAGTCTTTTAGTGGTGGAAATGGTGTTTATGTACACTCCTATTAATTTGTAGTCATATAAATCAGTAATTAATATGAGAGGGGAAATTTGATTGTATGTCTCAAACTTTTTAAAGCACAGACTGAATCTTTTTAATATATAGGCTGAGTCTTTGATATGTTGACTCCCTCAAAAGCCTAGACCAGGAAGAACAGAAGCAACCAAAGGCACCACTATATACAAGATGTTGGGTATTATACAGCAAATCCTAACAAAGGGATTTTTCAAAGTTAACACAATTACCAAATAATGTGATTATAACCATAACTATCTATTGTCGTCTTGAACCCTAAGTAAGCAGGAACCTTACATTTCCACTATGAAGCCTATATTTCCCACAGTTTTGGAACCTTAGGGTGGGGCACACTTTCCTGCATGCTCCTCTCAATTCATACCAAATAATATTGCATCCGCCGATCCAAGCCTAATCCAAGCAACGAGTGCCACCTCACCATGCTTCACTTCAGACTGTGTCGAGAGACTTCAGGTGTGGAATGACAACCCTTCAGCTTCATTACTAGGGTGACACCTTTCCTTTCATATTATTCTCTTGTTCCATTCCAGGAAGTTCACTTCCTAACAAAGCCCAAGAACCTGGTCTAGATATAGACCAGGCCCCGTGAGATAGAGCATATGTTCACAAGTATACATAAATTAGATCAAAATATATACCTGAAAGCAAATGTACACAATAGTCTGCTGTGAGTAAACTCCAACACTTCATCTGCACTATTTCAGCCTTTAAGTCATTAACTATTCAACAATTTTTCAGCTTTGTATTTTAACTCTCTTTTCAGCCACCAGGTTCCAGATGCCAGCATGATGCCGACCAGATTTCCCTGGACAGACAGCCCCACCAATCCTGGAGCTCTGTTTCCACAGAGACCCAACCTACTAGGGAAAGAGAGAGGCAGGCTGGGAGTATGGATCAACCTGTTAATGCCCATGTTCAGTGTAGAAGCACTTACAGAAGTCAGACCTTCCACCTTATGCATCCCACAATGACGTTGGGTCCATACTCCCAGAGGGATAAAGAATAGGAAAGCTATCAGAGGAAGGGAGGGGATATGGAGATCTGGTGGTGGGAATTGTGTGGAGTTGTACCCCTCTTATCCTATGGTTTTGTTAGTTTCTCCTTTTTTAAATAAATAAAAAAAATTTTAAAAAGAACTCCCACATACTTGCTGTGGAACTGGATGGGATCCAGAAGGAGGCAAGAAAGTTTTGCTAGCCAAGACGGGACCCATAGTTTATGCTTACCAATGAGACTACCTTGTAGAAGAATCTGAGCCTCAGACTCAAGTGGCCTGAGCAAGGCTTCTACTTCAAGGGGCACATTACAAAGTACATCCAGATCCCAAGTACTTCCCATCATTTCAATTGCCACCAGTCTAGCTGAAGCTACCATGATCTCACACACTCACTGTTGCCAGACCACCCCCCCAAAAAAAAACCTCTCCTTCCCAGATCCTTTTAAAACTGGATACAGAACTTTGATGGTGGGTGTGGTGTAGAACTATACATCATTATCTTACGATCTTGTGACATATTATTAATAACAAATAAAAAATTGGGAAGGCCATCCTATATTTTCTCCCACCCCTAAGACCCATAACAACTCCATATTTAAGCCAGAATGAAAGGCCCTCTACAATTGTACCCCATCAAATGACCACTGCTCCCAGTTCTTTTTCACTCAACTCTGGTCTTCTACTTTTCCATACTTGTTGGACACACCCCACCTCAGATTTTGTGCACTGACTGTGCTCTCTACCCAAAACCTTCTATTCCAAGCAGTCACATGGCTCACTTCTTCATTCCCTGAATGTCTTTGTCAAATACGACCTTTTTAGTGTGGGTATTCTTGGTACTGCTTTCAGAACTCTAAGGCTCTTTTTCCTCCCTAACCATAACCCCCCCCACACACACACACACACATACTCAGTAGTCTGGATCCTTCTTATTCCTTTCAAACTTGTTTTTTTCCCACTGTCTTGTAATACACTATATAATTAGCTAATTAATTCACTTCTCACATCTCTCTCCCCCCTACCAGAATGTAAACTGCACAAATGCATGGATATTTTGAGTCTGTTTGGTTCACTGTTATAACCTAGTTTCCTACAAAAGTACTTGACATGTATCATACCCTCAGTAATGACATTCTGCATTAAAAAAACCTTCAGATCTGTCACACTTCCACAGAGCACCTGATTGATCCTAGATGATTCCTTACTCACACATCCCCAAAACACACAGACACACTTGGAAGAAGCTACTTCTTAACATGGATATACAATCAAGCACTAACAATCAGGTATATATTTAGTATTGTTCATATACATACACAGAGGACACACACACACACATACACACAAATAAATCACATTTTGTTACATTTTTTCTTATAAACTTGAGGGAGGCTCCATAAAATTTTTCCTATAATGAAAATGTCAAGTCTACAAAATAATTGAAAGAGTGAGCATCAATCTAGACTGTACAGATAGTATTTTGCAAAAAGTCCATGTATATATTTCTTCACTTGTTCATCTATATATCCTGTATACATTTAAAGTAAATTGTAATATTATTCACCATTAATGCTTCAGCATTGATGAGATTTCAGTACTTATTTACTTTTGGGGAGATCAAAAAATTTTAAGTGTGTATTTGCTGCACTTGGAGAGATGAATTTTTGGCTGATGTGATTCAAAGCCTTATCAGGACAGAGGACACTACTTAGACTCCCAAATTTTTGTTTTACCATTTCCTACTCACTTCCCAAGTTTGGATAATCACTAATCAATTTTTTGTTGTCTGCTGTAGACACTGATGTGCACAGAATAATTCATTGTGTACATTACTCATGTCTGTTTATCCTCTCAAATAGCCATGTGGAGTACCTATTGATGAATGACTAGCTATGGTAAAAAATTGGTAAAAATTATTAAATAAATTGTGGGAAATATACTCAGTGGAGTACTACTCAGCAGTTGAAAAGACTACAATGTGTCTTGTGGGGCTAAATGAATGAAACTGGCAGTGACTTCCTCTTAGATGGTTATGGGGGTGGGAGAAATTGGAGAAGGCCAGGATTTTTGTGGGGAAGGTGGTGACTTACATATGGATATGAAAATACTCCTGAAATTGGATAACTTTGTGAAAGAATGTTAAATCATGAACGAAAAATAATTTGCAACTTTTGAGAGAAAGAGTGTCTACACCGACATTCTGGAAAATGCAAAAGCATGGAAACAGTAAAAGACAAGAAGCCATAAATAGGCAGACTGCATAGGATTTTTTTTATTTATTTAAGAAAGGAGACATTAACAAAACCATAGGATAGGAGGAGTGCAACTCCACACAATTCCCACCACCCGATCTCCATATTCCATCCCCTCCCCGATAGTTTTCCCATTCTCTATCCCTCTGGGAGCATGGACCCAGGGTCCTTGTGGGTTGCAGAAGGTGGAAGGTCTGGCTTCTGTAATTGTTTCCCCGCTAAACATGGACGTTGACTGGTCGATCATTGTCCCAGCCTGCCTCTCTCTTTCCTTAGTAGGGTGGGGCTCCGGGGAAGCAGAGCTCCAGGACACATTGGTGGGGTCATCAGTCCAGGGAAGTCTGGTTGGCATCATGCTGGCATCCAGAACCTGGTGGCTAAAAAGAGAGTTAACATACAAAGCCAAACAAATTATTCAACAATCATGGACCTAAAGGCTAGAATAGTGCGGATGAAGTGTTGGGGGGGGGGTAGGGTACTCTCTGCAGACTTTTGTGTACTTCTGCTTTCAGATATATATTTTTCCCTGGTTTATGGACACGTGTGAACATATGCTCTGTCTCAGGGGACCTGGTCTATATCTAGGTTTGGGGACTCTACTGGGGAGTGGACCACCTGAATGGAATTAGAGAATTACTATGAAAGGAAAGGTCTCACCCGAGTGATGAAGCTGAAGGGTTGTCATGCTACACCTGAAGTCTCTGGACACAGTCTGGAGTGAAGCATGCTGGGGTGGCACTCCTTGCATTGATTAGGTTTCGATCGGCGGATGCAATATTATTTGATATGAATTGGGAGAAGCATGCAGGATAGTGGGCCTCACGCTAAGGTTCCAAGACTGGGGGGAAATATAGGCTCTATAGTGGAAATGTGAGGTTCCTGCTGTCTTAGGGTTCAAGAAGACAATGGATAGTTATTGTTATCATCACATTATTTGGTAATTGGGTTAACTTTGAAAAGTCCCTTTGTTAGGGTTTGCTGTATAATACCCAGCATCTTGTATACAGCGGTGCCTCTGGTTGCTTCTGTTCTCCCTGGTCTAGCCTTTTGAGAGAGTCAACATATCAGAGACTCAGCCCATGTATTAGAAAGACTCAGCCTGTGTCTTTAAAAAGTTCTAGACATGTGATCAATTTTTCCCCTCATATTAATTGAACAGTGGTTTATACGACTACACTTTAATAGGAGTGTACATAAACACTATTCCCACCACCAAAAGACTGTGTCCCATCCCACCTCCCACCCCCACCCCCCACCGCCCAGGAAGCTGAATGTCCACCCTCCCTCTCACCACAAGGTTTTTACTTTGTTGCCCTACTCTCTATTTAATCAGATCCTGTTTTAGTTTCCCTTTCTGTTCTTCTTTCTCAACTTCTGTTGATGAGTGGGATCATCCCATACTCATCTTTGTCTTTCTGACTTAGTTCACATAATTCCTTCTAGCTCCGTCTAAGATGGGTCAGAGAAGGGGGGTTCATTATTCTTAATAGCTGCATAGTATTCCATGATATATATATATATCACAGCTTTCTCAGCCACTCATCTGTTGTTGGGCACCTGGGTTCCTTCCAGTTTTTAGCTACTATGAATTGTGCTGCTATGAACATAGGTGTACACATATCTTTTTGAGAGGAATTACTGGGTCATATGGAAGGTCTATGTCTAGCCTTGTGAGAGTTCTCCAGACTGCTCTCCAGAGACGCTGGACTAATTTACATTCCCACCGGCAGTGCAGAAGGGCTCCTCTGTCTCCACAGCCTCTTCAACATTTGTTGCTGCTGTCCTTTTTGATGTATGCCATTCTCACAGGAGTGAGGTGGTATCTCAATGTTGTCTTTATTTGCATCTCTCTGACAATCAGCGACCTGGAGCAGTTTTTCATATGTTTGTTAGCCTTTTGGATCTCCTCTGAAGTGAATGTCTTGTTCATATCCTCTGCTCATTTTTGGATGGGGTCATTTGCTTTTTTGGTGCTAAGTTTGCTGAGCTCTTTGTATATTTTGGTGATTAGTCTCTTGTCTGATGTATGGCATGTGAAGATCTCCCATTCTATGAGGGGTCTCTTTGTTTGTGTGATAGTTTCTTTGGTTGTGCAGAAGCTTTTCAATTTGATGTAATCCCATTGGTTTGTTTCTGCTTTAGTCTTCCTTGCAATTGGGTTTGTTTCATCAAAGATGTCCTTGAGGTTTAGGTGGCAAAGTGTTCTACCAATGTTTTCCTCTAGGTATTTGATAGTTTCCGGTCTAACATCCAAGTCCTTGATCCATTTGGAATTGATTTTTGTTTCTGGTGAGATAAAGTGGTTCAATTTCATTCTTCTGCATGTTACGACCCAGTTTTCCCAACACCATTTATTGAAGAGAGCCTCCTTTTTCCATTTAATACTTCGGGCCCCCTTATCAAAGATTAGATGTCCATAGGTGTGGGGGTTTAGATCTGGGCTTTCAATTCTGTTCCACTGGTCTGTGTGCCTATTTTTGTTCCAGTACCAGTCTGTTTTGATGATGATGGCCTTATAATATAGTTTGAGATCTGGCAGGGTGATGCCTCCATTTCTGTTTCTTTTCCTAAAGATGGCAATGCATAGGATTTTTAGAGCACTGAATCTACTGTGTATGTGTATGACAGTATAATGGTGGTTACTTGTCATCATACAGTTGTCCAAATTCACAGATTGCACAATGCCATGAATCATCTGTAATGCAAAAATATAGACTTTGGTTGATAAATTATGCCAATGTAGGTAATTTTATTTTATTTTAACAAGTGTATCATTCTGGTATGGGATATTTATAGCAGGGGTCTAAGACTGTGACTTTGTGAATTAAGGGGGGATATGAAGCACTATGTGCTCTCCATTCAGCTTTGCTGTGAACCTGAAACTTCTCTAATATTAAAGTTTACTTGTAAATTGTTTCACCTGAACAAAGTCTTGGTGGACCTGTGGGCTAACCACAAAAAAAAAAGATTCTGGTATCAGTGTCATGGCAAAAGGTGAATAACACTATATGTCTGAAAACATTTTTAGTTGGGTAAAAGATGCAATCCTACATTCACTAAACTGAACGAAAGCCAGTGGAGTGGGGGTGGAGCAAGAGATGGCTCAAGTAGCAGAGTTCACATGTTAACATGCATAAGGACTCAGGTTTAAACACCC
Source organism: Erinaceus europaeus (assembly GCF_950295315.1). Taxonomy (NCBI): domain Eukaryota; kingdom Metazoa; phylum Chordata; class Mammalia; order Eulipotyphla; family Erinaceidae; genus Erinaceus; species Erinaceus europaeus. The sequence continues at coordinate 77,526,445 of NC_080185.1, read as the reverse complement.
CCACCATAGCATAGGAACACCTTTAGGGGGGAAGTTTCACAACCAGAGTCACCCACAGAGGAAAAACCATAAGATTTGCAGATTTCTCCACACAAATAATAAAGGCCAGAAGAGAGTGGCAAGATATATATCAAGCTCTCAGTGAGAAAGGTTTTCAACCAAGACTACTGTTTCCTGATAGACTGTCATTCAGAATACATGGAGGCATAAAAACCATATTTTTGGCTCTATAGGTTAACTCTTTTTTCAGCCACAAGGTTCCAGATGTTAACTTGATGACAACCAGACTTCCCTAGGCAGACGACCCCACCAATGTGTCCTGGAGCCATGTTTCCCCAGAGCCCTGCCCCACTAGGGAAAGAGAGAGACAGGTTGGTAGTATGGATCAACCTGCCAATGCCCATGTTCAGCGGGGAAGCAATTACAGAAGCCAAACCTTCCACCTTGTGCACCCCATAATGACCCTGGGTCCATACACCCAGAGGGATAAAGAATAGGAAAGCTTTCAGGGGATACGGAGTTCTGGTGGTGGAAATTGTGTGGAGCTGTACCTCTCTTATCCTAGTTTTTGTCAGTGTTTCTTTTGTATAAATAAAATCTTTTAAAAGTAATAAAAAAAACATTCTCTGACAAGCAACAGTTGAAGAAATCAACTGTTCACTAAGCCTGCCCTGAAAGAAGTTCTGAAAGGTCTCCTATAAACAATCAGATGACTATAAACATGCCATAGATAAAAACACTCTAAAATTCTACAATAATGGTGTTAAAATATCTTCAATCTATTATAACAATAAATTTCAATGGCTTGAATTCACCTCTTAAAAGGCACAAAGTAGGAAGAGGGATAAGAAAACACAACCCAACCATATGCTATCTGCAGGAAACCCCGCCTAACTCAACAATACAAACACAGACTCAAAGTGAAAGGATAAAAAGCTATCATACAAGCCAATGCATGGCCAAAAAGGGTAGGAACAGCTATTCTCATACTTAACTATAATTTAAAACTAGTTGGGGAGTCCTGGGATTCCCACACAGACACAATGTGCCTAGACCTCGAATAGGTCACTCTCTCCATTATCACTGATCATCTCCATCAGGAACAATATAATGGACCCCATTAGGAGCCCTTATGGGACCTTTCCCTCAATGTGGACCAACAGTGGTAGGGAATGTTCCACCCTCTGAATGGGGGGATGAAGAACATAATCTATGTACCACCTGAGGAAGATGGGTCCTGAAATTAGGGCAGCTTGGAACATTCCTACTAATGACTACAGAATGCGAGTTCGGACCTACAGGGATGCAGAGGTTACATAGGATCCTGCGCTTAATAAGGGTCCTAGATTACATTGGCAGAGTTTACAGTCAACAATATTTAAACATTTTCCCATATTTGGGAGCTACTCTCTTCCCTGATGCAGTTTTCTAGCCCTTTTTCCAACCATGGCATTATCTCCCCAGACAGTAACTTGGGTCCACCTGTATAACAGAGACCAGGCTCAGGAAAATACTAATAAAACCCTTTTGAATATACCTAAAATAGACCTACTAGCTATTTCCAAAACAAATACCCCAAATCTTCATCTGCAATATTCCAGCCTTTAGGTTCATGATTAATCAACAACTTGTATGGCTTTATAAGTTAACTCTTTTTCAGCCACCAGGTTCTAGATACTACCTTGATGCCATCTGGAATTCCCTGGGCAGATGACCCCAACAATGTGTCCTGGAGCCCATATGAATCAACCTGTCAATGTCCATGTTTAGTGGGGAAGCAATTACAGAAGCCAGCCCTACCACCTTCGGCACCCTATAATGACCCTGGGTCCATACTCCCAGAGGGATAAAGAATAGGAAAGCTTTCATGGGAGGGGTTGGGCCATGGAGTTCTGGTGGTGGGATTGTACACCTCTCATACTATGGTTTTTTAGTGTTTCCATTTTATAAATAAAAATTAAAATTAAAAAAGAATTTGCATTGCAAATTAAAAAATAATTAAATGAATAAATAAAATTTAAAAAGAGAGAGATGGACACTACTTAATGCTCAGAGGATCAGTCAATAAAGAGGATTTAACAATTATTGACATCTATGCACCCAATGAAAAGCCATCTAAATACATCAAACATCTACTGAAAGAGCTACAGCAATATATTAACAGCAACAAAGTAGTAGTAGGGGACTTCAACACCCCACTCTCTCAACTTGACTAATCATCCAAGCAAAAAATAAATAAATAAATGAGGGAGATAAATGAAGTGACAGATAAACTAGAACTATTGGACATTTTCAGAGTCACTCACCCCAAGATACTGGAATACATATTCTGTTCAAGTCCATATGGGTCATTTTCAATGATAGACCATATTTTAGGCCACAAAGACAGCATCAGCAAATTCAAGAATATTGCAATCATCCAAGCATCTTCTCAAAACACAGTGGAATTAAACTAATACTTAACAATAAACAAAAGATTAGTAATTGTGGGGGCCAGCTCTCCTCTGTGCATTGGTCCGCGAACACAGAGGAGGAGGGGAGATGGACCACTCCAGGGGTCCTGGGGACACTGCTGATGAGGGCAAGCACACGGAGTAAACCACCACTCCGGGAGAAACTTCAAAGAGATATCCTGTTTATTTTGGGGTATAAGCAGGTAGATATACTCAAGGGTTAGGAAAAGGTTAAGGTAATCACTAAGCCACACACACACACACACACACACACACACACACACACACACACAATACAGGGTTAAGTTTTGACCCAGGGTTAAGGTGTTTGTTCATTACTGAGAAGTTACAATATAAGGTCTGGTCATGAGCTCACCATGCATAGGCAGGATTCTCTCTAAACATCAATCAAAAGCACCTCAGAGCAGGGAGGAAGGAGGCAGTTAAGCAAAACCAGAACATCTGTGGTGGGTTGGCCATATATGGTAATTTATCACCTTTGTTCAATAAGAATGAGGAAGTATGTGCAAAAAAGTTCCTGGTCTTGAAAATGGTGTCTAGTGGGGATCTGCCTACTGCCCCTCCAGTGAGGAGGGGCTTGGGGTAGACCCTCTCAGACTCTCCTGGAGATAATGTCCTGGATTTCCCAGAGAGTGGGCCTATCCCCACAAGTAATAGACCCAAAATGTGGAAACTCAACAGTACACTACTTAGCAACTACTGGGTCAAAGAGGAGATTAAGGAAGATATCTAAATGTTTCTAGAGTTCAAGGAAAATCAAGACATGAGCTATCAAAATATCTGGGACACAGCTAAGGTAGTACAGAGAGGGAAATTCATAGCCAGACAAGCACACATGAGAAAACAAGGAAAAGCTCAAATATACAACCTGATTTCATACCTTAAAGACCTAGAAGAAGAAGAACAAAGGAACCCTAAAGCAACCAGAAGGGTAGAAATAACTAAGTTAGGGCAGAAATAAATAACATTGAAAATAAGAAAACCATACAAAAGTTCAATGAAAGTAAATGTTGGTTCTTTGAAAGAGTGAACAAAATCAACAAACCTTTAGACAAACTCACAAAACAAAAAAGGGAGAAGACCCAAATAAATTAGATTGCAAATGGAAGAGAAGTTATCACAACAGACACCGCAGAAATTCAACATATCATGAAAGGCTTCTATGCACAACTATATGCCACCAAGCTAGAGAACCTGGAAGAAATGGACAAGTTCCTAGACACCTACAAACATCAAAAATTAAATAAGGAGGAACTATGAAATATGAACAGGCCCATCACAGCCAACAAAATTGAAAGAGTTATCAAATACCTCCCCAAGATTAAAAGTACTGGACCAGATGATTTACAAATGAATTCTATAAAACCTTCAAGGAAGAGTTAATACCTCTACTTTTAAAAGTCTTCCAGAATATTGGAGACACAGGAATGCTCCCTTCCAGCATCTATGACGCTCACTCTGATACCAAAATCAGACAGGGATACAACCAAAAAAGAAAACTAGGGGTCAATATCTCTGGTGAACATAGATGCTAAAATATTGAACAAAATTCTAACCAACCGGATACAGCAGTATATTAAAAAGATAATTCATCATGACCAGGTGGGGTTTATCCCAGGGATGCAAAGTTGGTTTAATATATGTAAATAAATCTATGTGATCCACTACATCAATAAATGCAAGACCAAAAACCACATGATTATCTCAATAGATGCAGAGAAAGCCTTTGACAAAATCTAGTATTCTTTTATGATCAAAACGCTACAAAAACTGGGAATAGATGGAAAATTCCTCAAGATAGTAGAGTATATATATAGCAAACCTACAGCCAACATCATACTCAATGGTGAAAAACTAGAAGCATGTCCCCTCAGATCAGGTACTAGACAAGGCTGCCCACTATCACCATTACTATTCAACATGGTGTTGGAAGTTCTTGCCATAGCAATCAGGCAGGAGCAAGGAATTAAAGGGATATGGAGCGGAAGAGAAGAAGTCAAACTCTTCCTATTTGCAGATGACATGATAGTATACATAGAGAAACCTGAAGAATCCTGCAAGAAGCTTTTGGAAATTATCAGGCAACACAATAAGGTGTCAGACTACAAAATTAACATACAAGTCAGTGGCATTCCTCTACGCAAATACTAAGTTAGAAGAAGTACATGAATCAATTACTTTTAATATATATATATATATATATATATGAATAAACCTAAAAAAGAGGTGAAAATTATGAGTCACTATTCAAGTAAATAGAAAAAGCCATGAAAAAGTGGAAAGATATTCCATATTCATGGGTTGGAAGAATTAACATCATCAAAATGAATATACTACCTAGAGATATATACAAATTTAATGCAATCCCCATCAAGATCCCAATCAAATTTTTCTGGAGAATACAAGCAATGCTACAAATGTTTACCTGGAACTAGAAAAGACCTAGAATTGCCAAAACAATCTTGAGAAGGAAGAACAGAACTGAAGGCATCACACTCCCAGACCTCAAATTATATTATGGGGCCATTGTCATCAAAACTGCTTGGCAAGAAAATATGAATAAATACACTGACCAGTGGAATAAATCTGAGAGCCCAGAAGTAAGCCCCCACACCTATGGACATCTAATCTTTGACAAAGGTGCCCAGACTATTAAATAGGAAAATCAGAGTCTCTTCAACAAGTAGTGCTAGAGAAAATGGGTTGAAACATGCAGAAGAATGAAACTGACCCTCTATATTTCACCAAACACAAAAGCAAATACCAAGTGGATCAAGGACTTTGATGTTTGACCAGAAACTATCAAATACTTGAAGGAAAATATTGACAGAACTCTTTTCTGAACAAATTTTAAAGATATCTTCAATGAAATGCATCCAATTACAAAAATGACTAAGTCAAGTATAAACCAATGAGACCACATCAAATTTAAAAAATTCTGTACAGCAATGGATACAACTATCCATTCAAAGAGACCCCTCACAGAATGGATGAAGATCTTAACATGCCATACATCAGACAAGAGTTTAATAACCAAAATATATAAAGAGCTTGCCAAACTCAACAACAAGAAAACAAATGACCCCATCCAAGCATGGGGAGAGGACATGGACAGAATATTCACCACAGAAGAGATCCAAAAGGCTGAGAAACACAAGAAAAAAATGGTCCAAGTCTTTGATTGACAGAGAAATGCAAATAAAGATGACAATGAGATACTACCTCACTCCTGTGAGAATGGCATACATCAAATGCTGCAACAAATGCTGTAGAGGTTGTAGGGATAAAGGAACCCTCCTTCACTGCTGGTGGGAATGTAAATTGGTCCACCCTTTTGGAGAACAGTCTGGAGAACTCTCAGAAGGCTACAAATGGACCTACCCTATTATTCAGCAATTACTCCCTTCAGAATATACCCTAAGGAACCCAACACACCCAGCCAAAAAGATTTCTGTATACCCATGTTCACAGCAGCACAATTTGTAATAGCAAAATCTGGAAGCAACCCAGGTGTCCAACAACAGATGAGTGGCTGAGAAAGTTGTGGTATATATACATAATGGAATACTACTTAGCTACTAAAATGGTGATTTCACCATTTTCAGGCCATGTTGGATGGAGCTTGAAGAAATCATGTTAAGTGAAATAAGTCAGAAACAGAAGCATGAATATGGGATGATTTCATTAGCAGGCAGGATTTGAAAAACAAGATCAGAAGAGAAAGCACTAAGCAGATCCTGGGCTGGAATCGGTGGATTGCACCTAAGTAAAAGACTCTGGGGTGAGTAGGGGGGAAATGCAGATCCTGGAAAAGGATTACAAAGGACTTAGTTGTGGTTATTGTTATGTGGAAAACTGAGAAAGGTTATGCATGTATAAACTATTGTATTTATTGTTGACTATAAAACATTAATCCTCCAATTAAGGGAGGAATAAGCAGGGGTAGCTGTTCCTATAAACAAATGCTGTAGGTATAAATATCTTCCCCTTTTCTACAGAAAAGGAAATAAAAGTATAGAAAGTTTAAGTAACTTGTCCAAAGTCACACAGCTAGTAAGTGGTGAAGAAAGTTTTGAACTGAAATAAATTTGACACAGTAAATGTGCTATATATTTGCTTAATAAACAAATGAATGAGTCTTAATTATACTAGTACTTTCAGCCATTGTTCCCAGAGCCATTTAAGTAGACATGGGTAGGAAGAGCAAATGAGAAATAACTTCTTCAAAATTACAGTTAGATGTCATTTCACCAGGGTGAGACTGATCCATATTCAAGTAACAAGCATTGGTGTATCGATGGAGAAAAAGGAATTCTGTTGTAGTATTGACAACTATGTAAATCAGTGCAGACCAGTAGCAGGTGGTCTGGAGATCCCTTTAAAAAAAAAAAAGATGGGGGAAGTCGAGCTGCTGAGAGTAAGCAATAACCCTTGTGACAATAAAAAAAAAAGTTAGTTAAAAGTTTAAAAAATAAAGATGATATCATATTGCTACAAGATACCATTCCTAGATATTCACTTGAAACATATGAAAACACTCAATGAAAGAATAATTACACTTTGGCAATATCACTCATCATAGTCAAAAATGTGAAATTAAACAAAATTCCCATAGAGATGTATAATGGAGCTGTACTATACATTCTCAAAGGAATTGTATTCAGCTATCAAAAAGAATGAA